>NC_044035.1:348217613-348433450 GCF_901765095.1 Microcaecilia unicolor | reverse complement strand
TTCAGCTGCCTCTCCTGTAGAGGCTGATAATCTAACCCATAAGTTTGTGGTCTTTTTCAAAATTGCGTGGGATAAACATAAAGGAATCCTGTTCAGAAGGAAGGGATTCTCAGAAGCTTAGCGGAGATTGGGTGGCAGAGTCAGTGGGGGGAGGCGGGGCTAGTGGTTGGGAGGCGGGGCTAGTGCTGGGCAGACTTCTATGGTCTGTGCCGTAAAAATGGCAGATACAAAACAAGGTAAGGTATACACATAATGAGTTTATCTTGTTGGGCAGACTGGATGGACCGTGCAGGTCTTTCTCTGCCGTCATCTACTATGTTACTACATTACATGGGGGCGTGGAAAAAAAATAAAAAAAAGATGAGCAGACTGCTTGGGTAAGTTATCTTTGCAGAAAAAACCACTGGCTTTCACTGAATTCAAAATGAATAAGCTACTTTGCATGAAGTTTCATTGTAGCAGCTCATTAACTTTGAATCTGAATAAATCTTTCTGCTTAGTGCATTACACACAGAATTTTACATCTGCAATGTTGAGACCAGCAGAAACTTTTGCAAATGAGGTTTCATGCACAAGAAATGTTAGTGTTAACTATTGATCCCATGAATGGCCTCTGGTCCCCTCTGTGGGGATTCTTTTCATGAAAAGTGATCAGTCCTCAACACCCCCGAGACCGTCACTACCTGACCTGTGAAAAACAAAGATTCTATTTTTGATCTAAGAAGGTGGTCCTTCTGGCTGGTTGTAGTTCTGGGGTTTATAAAGGTTTGCACAAGTTCCAGGAGGAAAAGTCCAGAAACCTGATGGCTAAGCAGGCTATAAGCACTGGAATTAAATTAATTTAAACTGTTATTATGGTAGTTGTCGGGGAGAGCCACTGCATTGGGTAAGTAGAACGGAATCTTGTTACCTTTTGGGGTCCTGCCAGGCAATTGTGATCTGGATTGGCCACTATTAGAAAGAGGATACTGGGTATGATGGACCTTTGACTTGACCCAATATGGTGGTTCTTATACTATTATGTTTTTTTTCCCTTTTAGGTGGGGCACCTCTCTCTCTTCTTGAGTCCCTGGTGAACATTTAAGACTACTCTATCTGTCCCTGAAAAATATTTACGTGAGATACCAATCCAGAGTGATCTCAAAAATCTTCTCAGCTCTTTCAGGTCTATGCCTTGGGGGAAAAGCACGAAAGGCAAAAAACTGTCATAGAAATTGCTCAGTACCTCCTCACTGCACCACATTTCAGTCACTCAAAGATCAGCCTGGACTTCCAAGGCTGTTTGCTGGGATACACCCTCCTGGTTCCATAAACCTCCTCAGATATACCAAGATCCTATAGCAGCTTGCCAGACCAGGGCTGGGCTCCTCCAGACCTCCTGCTGCAAAATAGTTTCTGAAAACCAGATGAACACTTATGAAATCTCCTCCAGACCCTCTCTGGTCTGAGCTTCTGTTAACTCCTTTATTTCTGGTTAGGCCAAAGTGGCCTGGGAGATTTCTTCTCCCTCCTCTCTTAAGTTCAAGTTCTAGTTGACCATGAAAAGAGTCAAATCCCTGCTGCTTTTCAGCAGCCTTGAGATCCTTTGGGGCTCTGGCAACTCACTGAGCCACACTGTCAAAACATTCCTATCTCCTTTATGCCTAGCTTTGCAGGGTCTTTTATAGTTCCCATCCTTCCTTGCATCATATTATTGCACTCATAGGGGGAAGGGAAGGGGACTTGATATATACTATCTGTGGTTTTTGCAACTACATTCAAAGTGGTTTACTTACACAGGTACTTATGTGTACTTGGGGCAATGGAGAGAAGTGACTTGCCCAGGGTCACAAGCAGCTGCAATGGGAATTGAACCTAGTTTCCCAGGATCAAAGTCTGCTGCACTAACCACTAGGTTACTCCTCCACTAGTAACATTCCATGTAGAATCTCAAATAGGGAAAGGGAAATGGGACTTGATATACTGTCTTTCTGTGGTTTGTACAACTACATTCAAAGTGGTTTACATAGTGTATACAGATACTTATTAAGTGACTTGCCCAGAATCACAAGGAGCTGCAGTGGGGCTCAAACCCAGCTCCCTAGGATCAAAGTCCGCTGCACTAACCACTAGGCTATTCCTCCACTAGCAACATTCCATGTAGAAGCCTGCCCTTGCAGATCAACAATGCGGCCGCGCAGGCTTCTGTTTCTGTGAGTCTGATGTCAGGGCAGGCTTCTACATGTGGAATGTTGCTAGTGGAATAGCAACATTAATATTCCATGTAGAATCTCAGATAGTAGCAACATTCCATTTATTTATTTAGATTTTGCTCACACCTCTTTCAGAAGTCGCTCAAGGTGAGTTACATTCAGGTACATTGGATTGTCCCAGGAGGCCTCCCAATCTAAGTTTGTACCCGAGGCAATGGAGGATTAAGTGATTAAGTGACATGCCCCAGATCACAAGGAGCAGCAGTGGGATTTGAACCATCCACCTCTGGATTGCAAAACCAATGCTCTAACCACTAGGCCACTTCTCCATCCCATTAGGCCACTCCTCCATCCCATTTTGTTCCTCTTTGGGATCCTACATGGAATGTTGCTACATTTTGAAATTCTGCATGGAATCTTGTTATTCTTTAGAATCATTAGTTAGGTTTTGCTCACACCTTTTTCAGTAGTTGCTCAAGGTGAGTTACATTCAGGTACTCTGGATATTTCTCTGTCCCAGGAGGGCTCACAATCTAAGTTTATACCTGAGGCAATGGAGGGTTAAGTGACTTGCCCAAGATCACAAGGAGCAGCAGTGGGATTTGAACCGGCCACCTCTGGATTGCAAGACCAGTGCTCTAACCACTAGGCCACTCCTCCACTCTGATATCAATCAGATGGGAGGACAAGTAGTAACATAGGGACCCTTTCACTAAGCTGTGCTAAGCAGCTAATGCAGGGTTTACCACATGGTAGATTGTAGCGTGTCTCCAGCATTATAAAGGCAGCCATCGCAGTAAAAATCCTGCGTTTGCTGCCTGATGCAGGAGTGGGCGGGCAGAGGTGTGGCCGGTTGTGACATCTAGTGCAACGGGTCAGTATCACAACTGTTGATAGTGCCACTGAACGTACCACAACGTCAAGAGGAGGCAGAAAGTGCAGCTGCTCTTCCAGTCCACCCAGCAGCAGCGCATATCATCAGTGTCGCTTCTGGGCATCAGTGGCGTAGCCACAGATGGGCCTGGGTGGGCCAGGGCCCACCCACTTAGGGCTCAGGGCCACCCAACAGTAGCACATGTTTAGCGGGAGCTGGTGGAGATCCCAAGCTCTGTCAGCTGAAGACTTTCCCCTGATAGTAACAAAATTCTACTCTCCCCAATACTGGCACCTGCGCATGCTCAGTTTTCAACGCATGCCTGCTGCAGACTGCCAAGGTGGAAAGAAGCATTTTCCTGCCAGCTGAGATATTTTTTTGGTGGTGGTGGTGGTGGGGAGAACATTTGGTGCCCACCCACTTCTTATCTAGGCCCACTCAAAATCTGTTGTCTGCTACGCCCCTGCTGGGGATCCCCAAGCCCCGCCAGCTAAAGAATCCTTTCCTGAGCCTCCCTGACCTGACTTAACTCCGGGGCACAATTCCATGAACTGACATGTATGTGTGTGTGTGTGTGTGTGTGTGTGGGGGGGGGGGGGGTTAATTGTTAGCAGCTAAAAGCATGCTGTCAACTGCCCCGGGGTTAAGATAGCTTAGGGAGGGTCCAGAGAGGACACTTTAGCTGACAGGCTTGGGAATCCCTGTCAGCCAAGGTATTTTTACCGCTTTGGGGGGGGGGGGGGGATAAGAAATGTGTGGCCTAGTGGTTAGGGTGGTGGACTTTGGTCCTGAGGAACTGAGCTCGATTCCTACTTCAGGCACAGGCAGCTCCTTGTGACTCTGGGCAAGTTACTTAACCCTCCATTGCCCCATGTAAGCCGCATTGAGCCTGCCATGAGTGGGAAAGCGCAGGGTACAAATGTAACAAAAATAAAATAGATACTATTGGAGATTCTACATGGAATGTTGCTACTATTGGAGATTCTACATGGAATGTTGCTATTCCACTAGCAACATTCCATGTAGAAGCCTGCGCGGCCACATTGGTGATCTGCAAGGGCCGACTTCTACATGGAATGTTGCTAGTGGAATCTCAAATAGTAGCAACAGTGGAGGAGTGGCCTAGTGGTTAAGGTGGTGGACTTTGGTCCTGAGAAGCTGAGTTTGATTCCCACTTCAGGCACAGGCAGCTCCTTGTGACTCTGGGCAAGTTACTTAACCCTCCATTGCCCCATGTAAGCCGCATTGAGCCTGCCATGAGTGGGAAAGCGCAGGGTACAAATGTAACAAAAATAAAATAGATACTATTGGAGATTCTACATGGAATGTTGCTACTATTGGAGATTCTACATGGAATGTTGCTATTCCACTAGCAACATTCCATGTAGAAGCCTGCGCGGCCACATTGGTGATCTGCAAGGGCCGACTTCTACATGGAATGTTGCTAGTGGAATCTCAAATAGTAGCAACAGTGGAGGAGTGGCCTAGTGGTTAGGGTGGTGGACTTTGGTCCTGGGGAACTGAGGAACTGAGTTCGATTCCCACCTCAGGCACAGGCAGCTCCTTGTGACTCTGGGCAAGTCACTTAACCCTCCATTGCCCCCATGTAAGCTGCATTGAGCCTGCCATGAGTGGGAAAGCGCAGGGTACAAATGTAACAAAAAAAAAAAAAATGTGTGGAACATGCCTACCTAGTCCACCTCCAGGCCCACCCAGAAATTGAGGGCTGGCTACACCACTGATTCATCAAGGAGAACCTGAAAGCCAGACCAGCTCCAGCAGGGACAGTGAGCTCCTGGCCAGGAATACAACAATTACATCTGGCTTTCAGTGTTGCTCAGTCTATATACCTTACTAGATTCATTTGCATAGTTTGGCTACCCTAAAAGCAGGCCTGGAGTTTGCCATCACAGGGTGGGAATGAGAACCACTGATTCCCCACTGGAGCATAGTTTTGGAGGCCAGTGCATTGACCTGTACAGACTGTTTATTTAAAATACAGTTGCTAAATATAGCAAAGACTTGGTCAGCTAAATGCTAGCTACATTTCTTCAGGCGCATTGCAAATCAGGAATGTGCAAAGAAGTAAATAAATCTTTCCACATGTATGGAAATCAAGGAGGAGCAGCAAATTATTTCTTTCAGCTATGACACAGCTGGAATGAAACGGATTAGGCTCCGTATACATTTTCATCAGTGCAAGTTATTCTTTTCACATGAAAAAAGAGAATCCCTCTGTAGCTCATAGTGATAAGCTAGAGCGGGGCTACTCAAGTCCGGTCTCCAGTTCCACAGGCAGGCCAGGTTTTCAGGATATTCACAACCACTTATGCATGAAAGAGATTTGCATACCAAGGAGGCAGTGAATGCAAATCTCTCATTGTGGATGTCCTGAAAACCTGGTCTGCCTATAGACCTTGAGGACCAGAATTGAGCAGCCCTGAGCTACAGCATGTAATTCAGTATCAATCCTATATAATAATTCTCACCTCCAACGCTCTGTGCTTGGGACCGTGGCTCCCTGGCTGGAGGTGGTCTGCGAGGCAGACACGCACGGATGTCACTGACGTCAAGACAGCTGATTCCAAGGCAAGGGGAGGAGTAGGGAAACACGCCTCGGAATCGTCTGTCACCCCCCGCGCTACGGCCCCCTCGAACCCCCCCTTCCGCGAACCTGTCGATCCCCCCCCCCCGGACTGCCAAAAAACTGAAAGTTTATCTGCGTGCGTCTGACGTCAGACGCACGCAGAGGAACTTCCAGACAAGATGATTGAGGAAACTACGCGAAAGACAGAACAACACTTTGGCTGTAAGCACAGGTAGCACAACAACGGCAGCAGGGGGGGGGGGCGGTTTTCGCCGGCACGGGGGGGGGGATCGACAGGTTCGCGGAAGGGGGGGTTCGAGGGGGCTGTAGCGCGGAGGGGGAGGGGAAATTTGCCTGCCTAAGGCCTGTTTCCTTGCTTACAGAAACGGGCCTTTTTTACTAGTAATTACACAAATGTTTTACTGTGTTCCGACTATTGATTTAATGGGAGCAGAATAACTAGCTCATGGCTTCTTTAATTTCCCCTGTTAGACATGCTGGATCACAAGGCAGAGATTCGGCAGGGGAACCTCATAGTCCTTGATAAGACTCTACATCAACTTCGGTCCTCAATGAATATGCATGAGATGCATTTGCATGCACTGCCACCATTGCATGCAAATAGATCTCATGCATATTCATTAATTAATTCCACCTCGTGACTGCTATTTATAATTACTACACTTTTTACTTATTGCTTTTACATTTTTCAAACCTAATCTATTTATAAACCATAATCATGTATCCACATTCTCTCACTATCAAACCTTCCTTCAATTCTCATTCAAATTTTCCAGAACTCAAGGTTAACTCATGATACTACAATATATGGCCAGTGACTCAAATGACGTATTAATATACATTATCTTACTCGTGAACAACACAATCCAATATCATCTGAAACTGTTATCCATTCTTGATAGTAAAAACTGTCCACTCTTCATGGTGGTATAGCGCTTTAAATGTCCTCCAATCTTTCAATGGCAGTCTCTGACCAATCTTTTAACAGTTAATCTTGATCAACTGTATCACGGTTCTTCCTTAAGTCGTTACTTATCTTCCACTATGGAGTCCCTCAAGACAAACCATAGGCTGGCATACTGCACCCAATGTTGTTTTCAAATTCGCTAAACCCAACGCTTGCAAAGCGTTTCGCCCTGAAATGAAGGAACTCATAGATTACAGTGAAATGCATATTCATTGGGAAAATCCTGAAAATGTGACCTGGCGAGGGCCAAGGTTGGACACCACTGCTCTAAATCCTTCAGCTTCTGGCTGGCTTTGGGGGGGGGGGGGGGGGTGAGGTCCAAGAGCAATTGCTCTGCTTGAACCCTGATAAAGCCTTGGCCAGTTAGGTTTTCAGAATAGCCAGAAAGAATCTGCATGCATACATTGGCGAGCCAGTATCAGGATGCTAACATTTATGCACACCTCATGCTCGTAATGGCATTTGCAAGGAGGTGTACACATGGGCGGAGCAGGGTGGTGCTCAAACATATGCACATAACTTCCAGAGTGCTATAAGTTATGCGCTTATCAATGACCCTTAGGCATGAGTACTTACCCCAGCTCCATGGCTGCCACAAGCACTTGTGTCGAAAAGTTAGGAAAGAGGTTGGGATTGATATACTGCCTTTCTGTGGTTACAATCAAAAGTTGCCAAAATTGTGGGCGCAATTTAATTGAATAATGAGCTAATTGGCACCAGTAATTGGCTTTTTTAACCAACAATTACTGGCACTAATTAGATTTAATTGGAATTTATGCATTTAAATTTAGGCATGGGATCTGTGCCTAAATTTTACACATGAGTAAAGAAAAGAGGCATGGAAATGGGAGGGTTATGGGCAGAATGGGAATGTTCCTAGCACTGACGCTTGTTGTTATAGAATAAGGGGGGATTCTGAGGAGGTTTATAGAACACTGCTGTCATGTTCCCTACCTCAACGCAAGCGGCGTTCTCAGGCTGCGTGGGGTCCCATCGACGCACACACTTGACTGGCACAGCCCTGAGCCATGTGTGTGTAGTTCTTCTCTGGCTGCAGGATCCTTGATTGCTTTGCTTCCATGCACATGGGTCTGCTCTCTCTCAGCCTGGCTTCCAGGCTCCTTGATTGCTTGCTTTCACGCACCTGAGTCTGCTCTCTCTCTTTCTGCCTGGCTTCCCTTGCTTCTTTCCTATTGGTCTTCTGGTTCCTCCTTCCCCTGCTCTTGTCCTGTGGCTATGCTCTGTCTCCCTGCTGGTCCCTGCTGATGCCAGACGCCAGCACTTTATCAGCTGAGCTCTTCCTGGACTCCATGCTTCAGCTTCTACTTTGGTAGGTGTTACTAACTCTGTAGTCTGCTTCTTATCTACTTGTCCCTCATTACTGACTTTGCCTGTGCCTGGATTACTCTTCTGCCTGCTGCCTGCCTTCTGACTTTGCCTGTGCCTGGATTACTCTCTTGCCTTCCGCCTGTTTACTGACTTTCGCCTGTACCTGGATTACTCTTCTGCCTGCCGCCTGCCTTCTGACTTTGCCTGGTCCTGGATTACTCTCTTGCCTGCCGCCTGTCTACTGACTTTCGCCTGTACCTGGATTGCTTTTCTGCCTGCCGCCTGCCTACTGGTGTTGTCTGTGCCTGGATTACTCTCTTGCCTGCCGCCTGCCTACTGACTTCCGTCTGTACCTGGATTACTCTCTTGACCTGCTGCCTGCCTGGCCAATACGTCCACCACCCTGCTTCCAGCTCCGTCCCGTAAGTCCTGCAGGCTGCCCACACCTAGGGGCTCAACCTCTGGGGAACGGTGGTCAGCGCAGGTGAAAACCCGGGTTGTCCGGCCGCCCAAGCAGAACCTGGTCCGAGTACCGGGCTCAGCAGCGCTCTACTTGGTACAAGAACTCACAGTCTGACAACTGCCCCTCACTCTTAAGAATAGTCTGAACCACCTTAAAAACACTAGTCCCGCCCAGAGATGAAGTGAGATGGAAGGGGTGGAGTCAAAGGACAGGAACCAGGAAATATAAAAGGCAGGACCAGAATGGGGTTAAGGAGGCCCAGGGAAGGAAGAAATGAAGCCCCAGCATATGCCTTTACGATATACATTTAATTACTGTGACTTGTCTTAGGTAAGCCAATCTTTTGATTTGAAGACTTGGAAGCCTTGCTCTAAGGTTGGCTGGAGCCAGACCTGGAAACCTAAAGAAAGAGAGCTTACAGACTGTGTTTGGGGTGAGGCAGTCACATGCCACATACTGTGGTTTGGGTCCTGTCAGCCACAGGCCATATTGAGAATTTTCATAGAATTAAAGAGACTTCACTTGATCCTGTGAAGTAATAGGCCTCAGATTAACTGAATAAAGTGCTTGTCTTATTTTACAATCTTGTCCGACTGTGTTATTTTGAAGGCCTGGCTGCCTTCAACCCTCCCTCACAGTATCACAGGGATACTCACCCAATTTAGACATGTATAGGGTTACCATATGTCTGGATTTACCTGGACATGTCCTCTTTTTGAGGGCATGTCCGGGCAACCGGATGGGTTTTTGCCAATCTGCCGTTTGTCCAGAAATCTGGACAAACGGGCAGATTGCTAGCCTCCCCTCCCCTCCCCTTACTTATTAGTGCCCTGGTGGTCTAGTGATCTCTTCCGCCCTTCGGGGCAGGAAAGAGCCCCTCTTTCCTGCCCACACGCTGCCCTGCATGCATGCTTCCTGTTGGTGATCCTCAGCGCTGATTCAAAATGGCCACCGAGAGTTGAAGTGACCTCGCGAGACTTCAACTCTCGGTGGCCATTTTGAATCGGCGCCGAGGATCACCAACAGGAAACATGCATGCAGGGCAGCGCTCCAGGCAGGAAAGAGGGGGCTCTTTCCTGCCCTGAAGAGGTCACTAGACCACCAGGGCAGAAGTAAGGTAAGTGGAGGGGGGGTGACGGGGAGGGGGGCGACGGGGTATGTGACAGTGGAGGGGAAATGTGACAGGGGCGGAGCGAGGGTGTGGCAGTGGGAGGACGTGGGGTGTGACAGGGGGTGGGGCGGGTGTGAAAGGGGGCAGGCGGGGTGTGTGGTGGGGGCAGGGCATGTGTCCTCCTTTTGGGGGGACAAAAAATGGTAACCCTAGACATGTACATTTGCACCACATTTCAGTTGGGTGTAAACGCAATTCTATAAACCACACCTAACTTAAGTATGGCTTACAGAATAGCACTTTTTTTTCGGTGCCATATACAGAAATCACCCCTTTATATACATATTCTACACATGGGGCAATAGAGAGTTAAGTGATTTGCCCAGAGTCACAAGAAGCTCATGGGAGGGAATAAGCTCTGTGATTCACAGGCTTCTGCAGTAGCCATTACGCTACTCCTGTACCCATTAGCTGCATATATACCGACTCTGCTGGAAAGTAAAGCACCTATGTTTCCTTATAGAATAGACTCATACCAGCATTCTCCAAGCCCCTGATTGTAGATGCCCTGTTATGGAATTGCCCTCTCAGGAAGTATTTTTCACAGAGAGGGTGGTAGACGCTTGGAATGCCCTCCCGCGGGAGGTGGTGGAGATGAAAACGGTAACGGAGTTCAAACATGCGTGGGATATGCATAGAGGACTCCTGTGCAGAAGGAATGGATCTCAGAAGCTTAGCTGAAATTGGGTGGCCGGAGCGAGTGGGCCAGGGTGGGAAGGAAGGGGGGTGGTGGTTGGGAGGCGAGGATAGGGAGGGCAGACTTATACGGTCTGTACCAGAGCCGGTGATGGGAGGCGGGACTGGTGTTGGGAGGCGGGAAATAGCTGCTGGGCAGACTTATATTGTCTGTGCCCTGAAAAGGACAGGTACAAATTCAAGGTAAGGTATACACATATGAGTTTGTCTTGGGCAGACCTGGATGGACCATGCAGGTCTTTTCTGCCGTCATCTACTATGTTACTATGTTACATCCATATTCATTTGTGGATATCGTAAAAACCCAATGACCCAGGTGCGGGGTGGGAGGTTGGACGGGAGTATCACCAATGGGTTTGGAAAGCTGTGAACTAGATGGAAAGGAACCAACATCTGTTTAAGCCAGGGGTTCTCAATTCAGTCGGACATATCCATCCAGTCAAGTTTTTAGGATACCCACAAAAATAATGCATGAGACAGATTTGCATACAGTGGAGGCAGGGCATGCAAATTAGCTCATGTAAGTCATTGTGGGATATCCTGAAAATCTGACTGGCTGGGTGTGTCTGAGGACTAAGCTGAGAACCCCCACTTAAGCTAGTAAACATTTTATAGACATAACTACTTTTTTTGGATCTGTATTATGTGTACAGAACAGTAAGATCGGGGAAGGGGACTTAGATTTAGTTCACACTTGTTTTAGTTGTAAGCTCCAGGCAAGTTGCATTCAGATACACTAGGCATTTCCTGTCTCAGAGAGTTCACAATCTAAATTTGTACCTGAGTCTATGAAGGGTTAAGTGACGTTGCTCAAGATCCCAAGGAGCAATGCTGGGATCTGAGGCCCGGCTTTTCTGGTTCTCAGGCTGCTGATCTAACCACTAGGCTTCTCCTCTAACATGGAATCTCACAAACAGGTGAAGTAAATTACTGGATAAAGCTTTGTGGGTTTTATACACTTCTTCAATGGACGCCTTTTGCCATGGACAAGGGTAAGGGTTATGGGAAACTTGACCTATAACCTTTCTGTGGAACAATCAAAATGGCCGTCCCTCCTTGTACTTCTGTTCTCCTAGTGATAAAAATGAATAATAATAAACTCTCATTAGCAAGATCTCCATTAAGGAACTCTCAAGTCAAACCAGGGATTCTCAATCTAGTCTTGGGACACACCCAGTTTATTTATTTATTTAAAACGTTATACCCTTACACTATCTAGATGATTTACAAACCACACACGTAAAATACATAAAGAAACAAACGTTCATGAAACAACATAAAATACAATTTCAACACATCCTCAGAACATACATGGGACATACTCAGCCAGTTGGGATTTCTGGATCTCTACAATGGCAACGCATACGTTAGATATGCATACAGTCTGTCTCATGCATATTCATTGTGGAGATCCTGAAAACCCAACAGGCTGATTGTGTTCTAAGGATCGGATTGAGAACCCCTGGTTTAGATTATAACTCTATCAAGTGGTTATCCAATGACCTTCTAGTTGTATTTTTCACAATAAATCTGATTATGTTTGTATTTCCTGAGATTATTTTAAAATAATGGGATTGTTTAATAAACATATCAGTCATGAAAGACAATTCTATAAACTGGAGCCTAAAGTTTATATTACACAGTAGTGCATATTTTATTTATTTAGATTTTTCTCACGCTTTTCAGTGGTAGCTCAAGGTGAGTATTTCCCTGTCCTTGGATGGCTGACAATCTAAGATAGTATCTGAGGCAATGGAGGGTTGGGTGACTTGCCCACAATTACAAGGAACAGCAGTGAGATTTGAACTGGCCACCACTGGATTGCAAGACTGGTGTTCTAACCACTAGGCCACTCCTCTGGCCATGCCTGCACTTGGTCTCCCTGCTTCTGCTTCTTTTCCTACTTGTGACATCATCAGCGTACTCCTTTATAAGGACCCAGGATCAAAGCCTGCTGCACTAACCATTAGGCTACTCCTCCACTTACAAGAAAAGCCCTTCAAGGGGAGATATTTATTTATCTGGATTTTGCTCACACCTTTTTCACGTAGTAGCTCAGAGTGAGTTACATTCAGGTAATCTGGATATTTCTCTGTCCCAGGAGGGCTCACAATCTAAGTTTGTACTGAGCAGTGGAGGATTAAGTGACTTGCCCAAGATCACAAGCAGCAGTAAGTAGGGATTGAACCCCACCTGCTGGATGTCAAGACTGGTGCTTTAACCACTAGCTTAACAAATAGTAAACCACCACCTTTACTCAAAAAACTATTATAAAGGGGGAAAAAGTCTCATTTGTCACTGGGGTCTCAATGTCAATCTTTAACACCAAATAAAAGGGGCCACCCCGATTGTGACTGTTATAATGATTGTTTAAAAAAAAAACCTATCCCTAAAACTATACTTGTGTCTTTTTGTGTATCTTTTTAATTTTAATTTTGCATTGTTCACTTACTTAATCTCTCATTGTTGAAAACTCCGCATACTCAATAGCACTCGCAAATCATTAGTGAGCCTCAAAAATCTAAACAGAATGACTGGCATTTGGCACAAGGCTCACAAAATGCAGAATCACTTATCATCAAGCTCATCGGACTCCAACAGGCACCCGTTTTGCTATCGTTTTTTCAAGGGATCTGAGCCACTAGATACCTGCAAAAAAATAATAATTGTCATTATTGTAAAAACAGTGAACAAAAAATCACCAAATAGAACCCAGGCTAGTACTTACATAGTGGTGTCTACCGTTTGTTGAGTGGAGGAGTGGTCTAGTGGTTAAAGCACCAGTCTTGCAATCCAGAGAGTGGCTAGTTTAAATCCCCTGCTGCTCCTTGTGATTCTTGGGCAAATCACTTAACCCTCCATTGCCTCAGGTACAAATTTAGGTTGTGAGTTCTCCTGCGACAGAGAATATCCAGTGTACCCAAATGTAACTCACCTTGAGCTACTACTGAAAAAGGTGTGAGCAAAATCTAAATAAAATTCTTTTTGAGAAAGTAGACTATTGGAGAACCATCATATTTTATTAAGTGCTCTAACCACTAGGTCACTCCTCCACTTCATATGCACATGACTGGTGTTATGCACATAAACTCAGAGCAGAAATTTATAAACATTGCTCCTAAATCAACTAGCCTGTAACTGACAGGGTGTATACATGAGGGTGTCGCCACCAAATGATGTGTCATAAGTGGGTGGACTTACCTTTGGCACACTATGCAAGTTTGTGCCAGTATTCTTTAACAGCTTAGGCACCCCCGTTAAGCTCTTATAAAATTGGTGACAAGTGCACCCCTTGTGACACCTGAAATGAGACAAAGTAAGAGAAAAAGTGGGCTGTTTGACCATGGAAACCAAAGACTGTAGAGATGGATTCTTCAAGAAACAAACGTTTATTAGATAAAAAGACTCGACACAAACACTGTGTTTCGGCCACTAGGCCTGCATCACGATTCTATGAAAAGATCACAGATATATGTATAAAAAAAGATATATATAAAATATATAAATAAAACCACAGATAAATGTAAAAATTATAAATATATAAAGAGCCAGTATTGATATGCAATGTCAAAGAAGAAATTGTACAAGAATAATATAAATAAAATAAAATACAAAGTACAATTTTAATTACAAATGAGAGGAACATATGGATAAAAAGATATCTATAGAAACAGGATATCTATAAAAAAAGTGTGTATATGAAATAATATGTATATATAATCATGTTAAAAAATGTGGAGAAGGACAAAAAGATTATCCAGCTTATAATCCAACGAGAAAAACGCCCAAGTTCTGACCTAAAATCGGGAGATGGGCGTTTATCTCACAAAAACGAATAACCGGTATAATCAAAAGCCGAATTTGGGACGCTTTCAACTGCACTCCGTCGCGGATGCGGACAAAAGTGGACGGGGGGCGTGTCGAAGGCGTGTCGAAGGCGGAACTGGGGGCGTGGTTATCACCCGAACAGAGATGGGCGCCCTTCGCCGATAATGGATGCGTTTGTAGCTCAGAATTTAGGGCACTTTTCCTGGACCCTGTTTTTTTTCACGAATAGGCCCCAAAAAGTGCCCTAAATGACCAGATTACCCCAGAGGGAATCGGGGATGACCTCCCCTGACTCCCCCAGTGGGTCTCTAACCCCCTCCCACCACAAAAAAATGATGTTTCACAACGTTTTATTTCACCCTCAAATGTCATACCCTCCTCCCAGGCAGCAGTATGCAGGTCCCTGGAGCAGTTGTTAGGGGGTGCAGTGGACGTCAGGCAGGTGGACCCAGGCCCATCCCCCCTACCTGTTACAATTGTGCTGCTTAATGCTTATTAGTCGTCCAACCCCCTCAAAACCCACTGCCCACATGTATGTGCCCCCCTTCACCCCTTAGGGCTATAGTAATGGTGTAGACTTGTGGGCAGTGGGTTTTGAGGGGGATTGGGGGCTCAACACACAAGGGAAGGGTGCTATGCACCTGGGAGCTCTTTTACCTGTTTATTTGTTTTTGTAAAAGTGCCCCTAGGGTGCCCGGTTGGTGTCCTGGCATGTGAGGGGGACCAGTGCACTACGAATCCTGGCCCCTCCCACGAACAAATGCCTTGGATTTATTCGTTTTGAGCTGGGCACTTTCCCTTTCCATTATCGCTGAAAAGCAAAAACGCCCAGCTCACACATTGCGAATAAAACATGGGTGTCTATTTTTTATCGATAATACGGTTCGGTCCGCCCCTTCACGGACCCGTTCTCGGAGATTAACGCCCATGGAGATAGGCGTTTCTGTTCCATTATGCCCCTCCATGTCTCCAGTCTTTGGTTTCCGTGGTCAAACATCCCACTTTTTCTCTTACTTTGTGTTCTTTCGTGGGACGTTCGAGTTCTCCGCCTCAGGCGGATTATCCTGGACCTGAAATGAGAACCAATGCATAAAATTGCCAAGTTAGTGGCCCTTTCACTAAGCCGTGTAGACACCTACATGTGCCCATTGTGTGTCATTCTGAGTTATCATCCGGCTACCACGTGACCTGTGCGGTAATTTCATTTTTGACGTGCGTCCGCTATGCGCACCAGAAAATATATTTTATTTTCTGGCACATGGCAAAAATCGGGCAGTAAGTCCGAACTTGACACATGTAGGCGGTGACCGACCGGTTAATGCGAGAGACCTTACCGCTAAGTCAATGGCCGGCGGTATGGTCTCAGACCCAAAATGGATGCACCAATTTTTATTTTGCTACATGTCCATTTTTGGCAAAATTTTTTAAAAAAGACAATTTTACAGGGTGCGCTGAAAAATGGATCTGCGCTGCGCCCAAAACACATGCCTACACTAGCACAAGACATTTTTCAGCGCACCTTAGTAAAAGGACCCCTTAAGTACTTGTCCCCATTCCTAAATTTTCCTTATATCCCCGGATCCTATATATGCTGTTCAAAATCACATGTGCAAATCTGTGCATGCAAATTAATTGAGCAACGAGTCAATTAGCACAAATAATTGGGTACTAGCAATCAATTGTTGGCACTAATTGGCAAGAATTTGGATTTGCTCGAGCATCCTGAGGAGCACTACTCTACAAAGACGTATGCGTAAACCTTTTAGCGTGCAACTGAAAAGGAGGCATGGGCATGGGAGGGGCATGGGTGGGTTAGGGGCATTCACTAAAGATGTGAGCAGTATTGTAGAATTTGGGCGATCTGTATCTGAATTACATGAGAGGATCTACACCAGGTTTCAGTTGGTGTAAATCCTGCATCCAACTTTGGCCATAGATCCCAGTATGACATGCTATTCTATAAACAGCGCCCAACTCAGAGAACTCAGTGCGCATTTTTTTTTCAGGGCTCAAATTTGGGCCCCATTTACTGAATTTACTGCATAGTACTACTACTACTACTATTTAGCATTTCTATAGCGCTACAAGGCGTACGCAGCGCTGCACAAACATAGAGGAAAGACAGTCCCTGCTCAAAGAGCTTACAATCTAATAGACAATAAATAAAGTAATCAAATCAATTAATGTGCACAGGAAGAAGGCGAGGAGGGTAGGTGGAGGCGAGTGGTTACAAGTGGTTATGAGTCAAAAGCAATGTTAAAGAGGTGGGCTTTCAGTCTAGATTTAAAGGTGGCCAAGGATGGGGCAAGACGTAGGGGCTCGGGAAGTTTATTCCAGGCGTAGGGTGCAGCGAGACAGAAGGCGCGAAGTCTAGAGTTGGCAGTAGTGGAGAAGGGAACAGATAAGAAGGATTTATCCATGGAGCGGAGTGCACGGGAAGGGGTGTAGGGAAGGACGAGTGTGGAGAGATACTGGGGAGCAGCAGAGTGAGTACATTTATAGGTTAGTAGAAAAAGCTTGAACAGGATGCGAAAATGGATAGGGAGCCAGTGAAGCGACTTGAGGAGAGGGGTAGTATGAGTAAAGCGACCCTGGCGGAAGACGAGACGGGCAGCAGAGTTTTGAACCGATTGGAGAGGGGAGAGGTGACTAAGTGGGAGGCCAGCAAGAAGCAGATTGCAGTAGTCTAAACATAGAAATATAGTAGATGATGGCAGAAAAAGACCTGCACGGTCCATCTAGTCTGCCCAACAAGATAAACTCATATGTGCTACTTCTTGTGTATACCTTACCTTGATTTGTATCTGCCATTTTCAGGACACAGACCGTAGAATCTACTGCATAATATCCTACAAGATACAGCTTCCCTTATCCTTCCCCATTCACCTAAATTCTCGAGTCAGAATCATGTCAAAGAACAGCTGTTGACTACAGCCATCTATTGAACACTTAAACTGGCGCTTCCATTAAAAACGCAATGCTAATTAATCGGTATTCAAGCCATTTGTATTTTGGGGGCCACACATCTGCAAAGATGAACTCAAACAGTGTTGAGGTCCACTAAAGCTTTTTCATGTCATGCCGCAATAAATGTCCCCCCCCCCCCCCCCACCCGCCCCCATTCCCCTTGCTACTATTATTCCTGAGTAAACTCTGAGATCAGGCCTCTGCCACGGGGAATTATTTATAGCAGCTCATTTATCAATAAAAACTTCAAAAGCAATCTGGTCCTTTTCTACTGGCAAGCCAAAGAAAACTAACAAAAAGACAACTCTTTTAAGAAACAAAGCGAAAGAGACCACGAGGGTATTTCGTGTAAAACAATCTGGATTTCTAATAAGCGCAGTGGAGCGGACAATTGTTGCCAGTATGAATTCGTGAATTCCTAGTGAAGAATCAGAAGAACCATTAAACATGCATTATTTACTGTATACTGACTTAAAAGTGCCTCAGTTCTTTAATTATTCTCGATGGTATAATAGCGTTGATTTGAGACCTTACACATTTTAAATAATCCTGTTTCTTATTAAGCAGCATTTACATAGAACGTTCCTGCTTAGACAATTTCACCTGGTTGACATTATATAATCATTTGGAATCATAAAGTGCTTTTCATCCACAGAGGATTTCTGCGCACTTTGCAATCACTTCACTTCAAAAGTACGTACAGCCATGTTGGGAGTGGAGAGCTTAGCTATTTCACTTTGGATTCTGAATGACCGGATGGCTTTTAGATGGGCTTAATATAAGCAGAGAGTGTGACACAGGCTTCAACACAAGAGATGTCGATCGCAAAGCTCTTTATTGCATCAAATGGAGACCTGACACGGATCACATACCTTTAACAAACGCTGAAGAGAAAAAAGGAAAGTGGGGTGCTACTTACAGAGCTTCCCGCCTTTTTGTGTACCCTAATAGTCAGATTAGGAATACTTTATTACAGGAAGTGACACCGATAGACCCAGCTACACATCATAGGAAGTCTCCTGAGGCAAGCCAGTAGGCTGAAACACGGTCATGTCGAGTACATATAAGTACATAAGTAATGCCACACTGGGAAAAGACCAAGGGTCCATCGAGCCCAGCATCCTGACCACGACAGCAGCCAATCCAGGCCAAGGGCACCTGGCAAGCTACCCAAACGTACAAACATTCTATACGTGCTATTCCTGGAATTGTGGATTTTTCCCAAGTCCATTAAGTATTGGTTTATAGACTTGTCCTTTAGGAAACCCTCTAACCCCTTTTTAAACTCTTCCAAGCTAACCGCCTTCACCACGTTCTCCGGCAACGAATTCCAGAGTTTAATTATGCGTTGGGTGAAGAAAACTTTTCTCCGATTTGTTTTAAATTTACTACACTGTAGTTTCATCGCATGGCCCCTAGTCCTAGTATTTTTGGAAAGCGTGAACAGACGCTTCACATCCACCTGTTCCACTCCACTCATTATTTTATATACCTCTATCATGTCTCCCCTCAGCCGTCTCTTCTCCAAGCTGAAAAGCCCTAGCCTCCTTAGTCTTTCTTCATAGGGAAGTCGTCCCATCCCCGCTATCATTTTAGTCGCCCTTCGCTGCACCTTTTACAGTTCCACTAAATTTTTCTTGAGATGCGGCGATCAGAATTGAACACAATACTCAAGGTGCGGTCGCACCATGGAGCGATATAATGGCATTATAACATCCTCACACCTGTTTTCCATACCTTTCCTAATAATACCCAACATTCTATTCGCTTTCCTAGCCGCAGCAGCAAGGTTTCAGTGTATTATTGACGACGACACCCAAATCCCTTTCTTGGACCGTAACTCCTAACGTGGAACCTTGCATGACGTAGCTATAATTCGGGTTCTTTTTTCCCACATGCATCACGTTGCACTTGCTTACATTAAACGTCATCTGCCATTTAGCCGCCCAGTCTCGTAAGGTCCTTCTGTAATTTTTCACAATCCTCTCGCGAGTTAACGACTTTGAATAACTTTGTGTCATCAGCAAAGATATTCCCTGCTATTTCGGCGATCTGGCGATGTGCTGAATATTAGTGGATAGCTAATTATATCGCACGATATAACCAGTTGTCTGCTAAGTGTTAACTGGCAATATTCAGCAGGCCAAATATATTCTGCTTATTAAAAAAGGAGGACTGAAGACCAAACGACAGCCAGCATGGTTAAAAAGTGAGGCGAAGGAAGGTATTAGAGCTAAAAGAAAATCCTTCAGAAAATGGAAGAAGGGACCGACTGAAAATAACAAGAAACAGTAAAGAACGTCAAGTGAAATGCAAAGCGCTGATAAGGAAGGCAAAGGGGGACTTCGAAAAAAAGATTGCGCTGGAGGCAAAAACACATAGTAAATTGTTTTTTAGGTATATTAAAAGCAGGGAGCCGGCAAAAGAATCAGTTGGACCGCTAGATGACTGAGGGGTAAAAGGGGCAATCAGGGAAGACAAAGCCACAGCGGAGAGATTAAATGAATTCTTTGCTTCCGTCTTCACCGAGGAAGATTTGGGAGAGATACTGGTGCCAGGATTAAAACTTAGAGCTAGACCTGTTTTTATAATGAATAAGGCACAAAAAGGTGCCCTAAATACCCAGATGACCACTGGAGGGAATTAGGGATGACCTCCCCTTGTTCCCCCAGTGGTCACTAACCCCCTCCCACCCCCAAAGATGTGATGAAAAACATTACTTACTAACCTCTATGCCAGCTTCAGATGTTATACTCAGGTCCATTAGAATAGCACGCAGGTCCCTGGAGGAGTCTAGTGTTGAGTGCAGTGCACTGCACACAGGTGGACCCAGGCTCATACCTCCCCCTACCTGTTACACTTGTGAACGAAACTGTAAGCCTTCCAAACTCACCAGAAACCCACTGTACCCTAAGGGGTTATGGTAGTGGTGTACAGTTGGGGGGTAGTGGGTTTTGAGGGGTTCAACAGACAAGGTAAGGGAGCAATGGTGAGATGTGTACCTGGGAGCATTTTATGAAGTCCACTGCAGTGGCCCCTAGGGTGCCCTATTGTTTTCTCGGATGTCTGGGGGACCAGTCTACTAAAATGCTGGCTGCTTCTACATCCCAGTGGCTTGATTTGTGCGTTTTGCACTTGGACTTTTTTTTTTTCGAAAATGGACCAAAACACAAAATGTCCAAATCACAAAACCTTGTATTTTCGAAAACAAAAGATAGATGTGTTTCTTTTTTGAAAATGACCTTCTTTCCTGTTCAGTTTTTGGACGTTTTTTGCAAAACGTCCAAAATAGGACTTAGATGTCATATCGAAAATGCCCCTCCACACCACTTAAACTGACTACATAGTAGATGACGGCAGAAAAAGACCTGCATGGTCCATCCAGTCTGCCCAACAATAGTATTCTATCAGATGCACGCATTGATGCCTGACACGCCCACATCCCGCCCATTGTGCTCCCATAGAAGTCTGCTCTGCACTGTCCTTGTTCTAAATGTCTGAAGTTGCTGAAGCCCCTGAAAAGCTCCACTCCAACCCATCCAAATCTATTCAGCCACAATCAGGGCAGAGACCTTAGAAGTCCTGCCCAACATTGACTTTGCCTCCCAATTAGTGGTGTTGCTACCTAATCTCTGCTATGCTTCTTTTGATCCATTCCTTCCAATCAGGATTCCGTTGTGTTTATCCCACAAATGTTTGAATTCCAGTACCATTTTCACCTCCACTATTTCCTGTGGTACCCATGCTCCTTGACTTTTGGCCGCTACGTGTTGCCATTGCGCAATGGATGGGACATACGTTCCCCAGGATCTGTCCTCAGGGTTTCTCTGATGTTCTCCAGTTCAACCAAGTCATGGATCAGAACAAGACCATCCCAAGCTGGAAATACGCCCTGTGCGACATCCCCCCTAGAGCTCCTATCCCGCCCACTGCATCGCAGCCAAGCATGGAAGGCAATGGACAGGACACAACTTTGGAGCCCCTGCCTTCCTTGCATCCTGTGCGGCTGCACTGCCCGCGCAAAGCTTGCTATGACCCTGGATCAGCAGTTGAGCTCAACAGCTGAAACAAGGTCCCCGGCATGGCACTGTGGTTCCTGGAAGTTTCTAGAGAAAAATTTCTCCCATGATTAGATTTTTCAAGATAAAAAGAAAATGTGAACTGGAAGCTTCAAGGATGATAAAAAGCAGGACTTTCCAATCGATGAAATCATTAACCACTCTGTCCTGGACAAAAGTGTCTCTGAGTCACTTCTCAGTTGTTGAAGTCCTGGTACACAAATAAGCCTTGAGGTCTTTTACAGCTGGTTTCTTATTGCTGGGTTCATTTTTCACCTATGGTCTCTGCAGACTTAGAAATGACTGACCCACACGGAAAAAAAGAGGATTGCTATATTATACACTGCAAATATGCTGAGTGGTAAAGAGCTTGTGTGTTAACCTCGGTTTGGGGAGCTACTGTTTCGGTAAAGGTTATCCTCCTGACGCAGACGGCTGTATGCTACTTTCTGAGAAGTCTTTTGGCTCACAATGTCCTTGAGACGCACATGATGTATTTCCACAACCAACCACACACTCTGCCAACTGGTGGCCAGTCAGATCATAATCTTAACCCTTCGGAAGCCTTTCCAACCGATGCTGCACCCTTTCCCATCGTGCCCCAATAAGACGCTGATGTTGGGCTGAAGTCTTTGCCCAACTGTTGACAAAAATGGGAATTAGGGTAGCTGTAAAACCACACAGAAGAAGAATTTGCTTTCTGGAGCTGTCAATCTACTGTCACACACCAGCAGAATTGCAACCGTCTTGAAGCTCACCAGTTCCATACCCCTGCTGTAAGCCAGGGACAGCTTAATGCGGCTCGGAGAGATGGGGTTGAGTGCTTCTGGGTGGATATTCCACAGCGTTTAAGGCCCTTCTGCCTCCACTATCTGAAATGGTTTTAACAGATGTTGAGCGCTGTGTAGACCATAGACTTGAAAAGAATGAGACTGGGTGTTGAACAGGAACTGTTACCAGCTGCACTTACAGTACCAAGCACTGCAGCTGTGGTGAGACAGTATTTAAAGTTTCAGAGACAGAAATGGCTTTCTGTAAAGGAGAAATTATATATTTTGGCCCTGTCTGTAACCCTTGGAGTACTGCCCAGCTTCTGACAGTCTGTGATGGTGTCTCTACGGAGGAAATCCTATGCTGAAGGAAAACATGTTGCTTTCATTCAGTGATACTTATTTTTCATGTATGTCATTCAACCACTACACAACATGTTCTCTCGTACTGAGGTACCTTTAATACTCCATTCTACTTCAGTAGGTAGCAGCGAGCATCATGGAGTCCTACCGCTAGCATTATGACGTCTAATCTTTTTTTTTTTTGTTACATTTGTACCCCGCGCTTTCCCACTCATGGCAGGCTCAATGCAGCTTACGTGGGGCAATGGAGGGTTAAGTGACTTGCCCAGAGTCACAAGGAGCTGCCTGTGCTTGAAGTGGGAATCAAACTCGGTTCCTCAGTTACCAAGGACCAGAGTCCACCACCCTAACCACTAGGCCACTCCTCCACTGTTGCTACTATTTGAGATTCTACATGGAATGTTGCTATTCCACTAGCAACATTCCATGTAGAAGTCGGCCCTTGCAGATCACCAATGTGGCCGCGCAGGCTTCTGCTTCTGTGAGTCTGACGTCCTGCACGTACGTGCAGGACGTCAGACTCACAGAAACAGAAGCCTGCGTAGCCTTCTACATGGAATGTTGCTAGTGGAATAGCAACATTCCATGTAGAATCTCCAATAGTAGCAACATTCCATGTAGAATCTCCAATAGTATCTATTTTATTTTTGTTACATTTGTACCCCGCGCTTTCCCACTCATGGCAGGCTCAATGCAGCTTACATGGGGCAATGGAGGGTTAAGTGACTTGCCCAGAGTCACAAGGAGCTGCCTGTGCCTGAAGTGGGAATCCAACTCAGTTCCTCAGGACCAAAGTCCACCACCCTAACCACTAGGCCACTCCTCCACGTCTAATCTTCGATACGGTGCCGGAAAGTTTAGACACGGCATTGCTCTGACAGGCATAAGAGAGAGTTCCTCCTCCACGCAGCTTATGATCTTGCGAAGTCACAAATCAAACACCTACATGCTTGTGGAAAATGGAATTTAACTGAAGAGAATGGACAAATCTGTGAGGCGGAAAAATCTGTGTCTCCAAGTAAGAAAACCAGAAAATGGGGTGGGTGGGTGAGGGGTAGGGAAGGAGGAAATAAGGTAGTATTAAGTTGCTTCTTCAAAGAGTGTCCCAGTGCTCTAGCACATGGCAAAATATCAGAAGCCCCCTATCACAAATGCACATTTCTTTTTTTTTTTTAAAGTATTTATTTATGCTTTTTCAATAGTAACATAGTAACATAGTACATGACGGCAGAAAAAGACCTGCACAGTCCATCCAGTCTGCCCAAGAAGATAAATTCATATGTGCTACTTTTTTTATTTGTACTGTCCTCTTCAGTGCACAGACCGTATAAGTCTGGCCAGCCCTATCCCCGCCTCCCAACCACCAACCCCGGCACAGACCGTATAAGTCTGCCCAGCACTATCCCTGCCACCCACCACCGGCTCTGGCACAGACCGTATAAGTCTGCCTAACACTATCCCCACCTCCCAACCACCAGCCCCGCCTCCCAACCACCAGCTCTGGCACAGACCGTATAAGTCTGCCCAGCACTATCCCTGCCACCCACCACCGGCTCTGGCACAGACCGTATAAGTCTGCCCAGCACTAGTCCCGCCTCCCAACCACCAGCCCCAGCACAGACCGTATAAGTCTGCCCAGCACTATCCCCGCCGCCCAACCACCAGCCCCGCCTCCCAACCACCAGCTCTGCCACCCATTCTAGGCTAAGCTCCTGAGGATCCCTTCCTTCTGCACAGGATTCCTTTATGTTTATCTCACGCATGTTTGAATTCCGTTACCGTTTTCATCTCCACCACAATATATTCTTCACACATCATTACAGTGCTTTATAACATTGGTTGTGCCTCTAACAACGATCAGAAAAAGAAAAATAACTAACATCATGTCTGTATAATTCTAACAGGATTTCTCCTATTTATCTTTAACATTCTTAATCCCCCACCCCCCTCCCTATCCCTCCCTCCCTCCCTCCCTCCCAACTCTCTCTTCTTTCTCTTACAAGGAGTTATTGGGTTTGGGCAGAAGACCATTTATCATACATGTCCCATGTTCTTTGATGTTGGGCAATTGCGAGTTTTGACGTAAGTTGAATTGTTTTAAGCTTTGATAAGACAGTCCGCAGTCCCGGCGGCGTTGGCTTTTTCCACGCTGCCGCTAACAGTAGTTTACCTGCCCCTACATCAAGCCCCCCTCCCTGCCCATCTTCAAGTCTCTGCTTAAAGCCCACCTCCTCAATGCCGCCTTCGGCACCTAACTCTTACCTTCAGGATATCCGGACTGCCCCAAATTGACTGCCCCCATCGTATCGTCTACTCACTCGTCCTTTAGATTGTAAGCTCTTTGAGCAGGGACTGTCCTTTTATGTTAAATTGTACAGCGCTGCGTAACCCTAGTAGCGCTTTAGAAATGTTAAGTAGTAGTAGTAGTAGTAGTGCAGGACATCAGACTCACAGAAACAGAAGCCTGCGCAGCTGCGTTGCTGATCTACAAGGGCAGGCTTCTAGATGGAATGTTGCTAGTGGAGGAGTAGCCTAGTGGTTAGTGCAGTGGAACATGGAATGTTGCTATTACTTGAGATTCTACATGGAATGTTGCTATTACTTGAGATTCTACTTGGAATGTTGCTATTCCACTAGCAACATTCCATATTTAGATTGTGAGCTCTTTGAGCAGGGACTGTCTTTTTCATGTATGGTGTACAGAGCTGCGTAACCCTAGTAGCGCTTTAGAAATGTCAAGTAGTAGTAGTAGTGCCACAAATACTTGTGTAGCAAACTGATGGATCTACAACTGCACATTTCCTAGGAACATCTAGTCAAGACATACAGACAAAGACAATAGAAGGTTTCAGGATATTGATTAAAGTGAACATGGTTAAAATTCAGACAGTTAAGACTTGGTTGAGGCCAGGTTTCACTTCTAAAGCAGTCTAAGGGACCCTTTTATGAAGGCGCGGTAGGGCTACCGTGCAGGTAATGTGTGGCAAAACAGCACTGCCGTTGGCATGCCCATGCGTCCTGCTTTTGCCGCATGCTGTTTCTAGACCGGGGGGGGGGGGGAGGGGGGGGCGGGGCGTAGGCCTTCCCAGCAGTAATCGTGGCCATACACTGCCCGATTACTGCATGAGTAGCTAGTGAGCCCTTATCATCTACCAAATAGGAGGCGGCAAGGGTTCAGGCGGTAATTAGCACACGACCATTAATGGCAGAAATAGAATTTCGGTCATTTTAGAGCAATGCTGAAAAGTGGCTGGAGCGCCCGGGAAACCCCTGCGCTGAAACTACCACTGGCTGCTTTTTTTTTTGTGTGGCTTATTAAAAGAACCCCTTAGAAAGGTGGGTTTTTGAACAGATCCAGAGAGGGATCGTAATGCACCGACTCCGGAGACAGGTGTAGCAAGGTGAGAGTCGATAATAAAGGAGAAAGGCAGAGATAAATGCAGGTTATCTTATGAAGAGAATTCATGAAGAGGGATCTAAGGGGAGATAAGGGGAGATTGTGCTGGTCTCACTTTCATCAGGACCGCCGGTCCCAGCAGATGGATGTTACCTGTATCCACTTTCTTGTTCGACGGGATCCGTTTCCAGTCCATCAAGCCCAGCATCCTGTTTCTAACAGTAGCCAATCCAGGTCACTTATATTTGGCAAGATCCCAAAAAAGCTCAATACATTTTATGCTGCTTATCCCAGAACTACGCAGTGGATTTTCCCCAAGCCATTTTAATAATGGTCTATGGACTTTTCCTTTAGAAAGTTGGTCAAACCTTTTTTTAAACCCCGCTAAGCTAACTGCCTTTACCACATTCTCTGGCAATGAATTCCAGAGTTTAATTATATGTCGAGTAAAGAACATTTTTTCTGATTCGTTTTAAATTTACTACTTTCTAGCTTCATTGCATGCCCCCTACTCTTAGTATTTTTGCAAAGAGTAAACAAATGATTCACGTCTACCCGTTCCATTCCACTCATTATTTTATAGACCTCTATCATATCTCTCCTCAGTCGTCTTTCCTCCAAGCCGTTTCAGCCTTTCCTCATAGGGAAGTCATCCCATCCCCTTTATCATTTTTGTCGCCTTTCTCTGTACCTTTTCTAATTCCACTATATCTTTTAAATAATCTTTCTAATATTGACACCCACCCCCCATCATGTCATCAGATGTTGCCTGTTGCCATCTGACATTGTTATACCAGTTGCTGTGCAATGTCGATTCTTACTTGCCATGCATTCTACCGCACAGTGGTCAGGGTACACAATGCGCAGAGAATAAAAGTGAGTAGTCAGGCAAACTGAAAGGAGCAACATTTAAAATAATGACTCTAATGTACAGCTATCATGTGAAAAATTGGATTTAAATCCCTAGCTGAACACAGAATGTTCTTTTTTTGTTTTGCTCACATCTTTTTCAGTAGTAGCTCAAGGTGAGTTCCATTCAGGTACTGTGGATATTTTTCTGTCCCAGGAGGGCTCACAATCTAAATTTGTACCTGAGGCAATGGAAGGTTAAGTGACTTGCCTGAAATCACAAGGAGCAGCAGTGGGATTTGAACTGGCCATCTCTGGATTGCAAGACTTGTGCTCTAACCACTAGGCCATAGGCGGTCGGTGGCCCAACTGTTTGGGGAGGCTAAAGGGGGCGG
Source organism: Microcaecilia unicolor (assembly GCF_901765095.1). Taxonomy (NCBI): domain Eukaryota; kingdom Metazoa; phylum Chordata; class Amphibia; order Gymnophiona; family Siphonopidae; genus Microcaecilia; species Microcaecilia unicolor. Next base: position 348,406,523 of record NC_044035.1, on the reverse strand, counting down.
GGATAGGGGTGGGGCCAGGGGTGGAGCTTAAATCCATAATTGTCTGATAACACACAGAAAAAAAATAAAATAAAAAAAAATAAAAGTCACAATTAATACCTTTTATTAAATTTAGATATTAGATATGTATCATATGTCAAAGAATAAAGTGGTTGCTCAAAGCATGTACTAACCACAATTGCTCAACTGCAAAACACTATGCACAACTTTGTGCAAAAACACACTCAGAACCTTACTGTACCATAAATATTACACTGGGCAGACCTAATACACCAGTATACCACCCATACGGAAAATGCAGACTGTCAACAATATGAAACAAGGGATCATAATATCATGATACGTGTAGAGCCACAAAACACCCTAATTCATGTTTAATGTGGGATAAAATGCCATAAATAAGTAAATAAATATAAACTTTTAATGTTGAGCACCTGATTCTCAAAGTGGACATATTCCAAACACTATAATGAAAATAAAATGATCTTTTCTACCTTTGTTGTCTGATTCTGCTGCTATCTGTTCTCAGTGCAGGTCAGGAAGTCATCCTCATTAAATATATCCCTGGCAACCCAGCCAACCCCCCCTCCCCCTGCTCTCCCAGCAGTAAGGTAAACAAACCATAAACCAATTTCTACAATTGGTTACACAAGGCTAGAGGGCTTTCACTGCAGCTCCTGCTGTGAGGATGGAGGTAAATCAACAATTTAAACCTCTCAGAGCATAGCAGGGGAGGCTTAGCCTGTCCAAGCCTCTTATACCAGGCGCCTATGCACTAGGCCACTCCTCCACTAGCAACACTCTGTGTAGAATCTTAAATAGTAGCAACATTCTATGTTCCACTGCACTACCCACTAGGCTACTCCTCCACTAGCAATATTCCATGTAGAAGCCTGCCCTTGCAGATCAGCAACGCAGCCGTGCAGGCTTCTGTTTCTGTGAGTCTGACGTCCTATATGTGCAGGACGTCAGACTCACAGAAACAGAAGCCTGCATGGCTGCGTTGCTGATCTGCAAGGGCAGGCTTCTACATGGAATGTGGAATGTTGCTAGTGGAATAGCAACATTAACATTCCATGCAGAATCTCAAATAGTAGCAACATTCCATGTAGAATCTCAAATATTTATTTATTTAGATTTTGCTCACACCTTTTTCAGTAGTAGCTCAAGGTGAGTTACATTCAGTACTCTGGATATTTCTCTGTCCCAGGAGGGCTCACAATCTAAGTTTGTACCTGAGGCAATGGAGGGTTAAGTGAGTTGCCCAAGACAGTGGCGTAGCCAGACAGCCAGTTTTGTGTGGGCCTGAGCCCAAAGTGGGTGGGCACAAAATTTTCTCTGCTCCGCCCTACCTCCACCTCAAAATATAAATACTTTAGCTAATGAGGATCCTCAAGCTCAGTCAGCTGAAGACTTTCTCTGAAGGTGGCCAGAACTCTCTTTTACCAAGCTTGGCAGGCAGCAGCAATGACCCTAAGCCACTGATGCCAGCACCCCACACATGCTTAGCTGTCGATGGCTCAAGGATGCTGTTGCCAGAGCTTGGTAGAAGGGAGTTCTGGCCGCCTTTGGAGGAGGTCCTTAGCTGGGGATGCCTGGGAATCCTCACCAGCTATACAGCAAGGGTTAGGACTGTTGTAAGACCTACTTGGCCCAGGTCAGAAAATAAAGGAGGGCTCCCCTCCCCGATTCCCTCTCCTCTTTGCCTCCCTTCCAATTTTCCACCTGCCATTACTATCACACCAACAGAACCTCACCAAACACAGAACAAGGGATCACAAATTAGAAATAAAAATATTTAGACAAAAATTGAAAGGGAACCCTAAGAAGTTAAACATGGCATACTGCAACAATGGAGACATAAAACAGAGATGCATTTCCTTTTCTACAGAACACAATAGAAAGACATTTCCTATGCACATTTCCAAAAGCTAACATATTCCATTCAAAACATTCAAAATAAAATGCTTTGTTTCTACCTTTGTTGTCTGGACATTTTATTTTTCCATCTTGCTGGTTCCAATTTCTCTTTTCTGCTTTCCTCTCTGCCATCTGCTAATTCTTCTTCAAGCGGCTGTAGTCCATTTGTCTTTTCTCCTCTCTCCTGTCTGTTCCCTCAATATTCCTGCCTCTGACATGTTGGTCATTCCTTTGTAGCTCTTTTTTGCCTCTCTCTCACCCTTCTTTGTCTCCTTTTTTACTTTTCAAGTACCTATCAAATTTCCATCTTCTTCTTTCACCCACTAGCTCTCCCATTCCCCATCTTACTCCTCCCCATCCCTACTTTCTCTTTTATCTTTAATCTACTCCCCATTACCATATTTCTACCCTCTGTAATCACTATCTCTCATTCATTTCCTTGCCACCCCCTCCTCCCCCTCTTGCCCTCTCCCACAGGGTTCCACCATTCCCATCATCTTCTCCCTCCACCCTTCTAACCAGCATCTGATCCCCTCCCCACCCCACCATGGTAGCCGTATATTTTCCTGCCCCTTCTCTCTTCATTCCTGTTAAATAGTAATAGTAGTAGTCCTCTCCCCCCTGGCCCAGCATTTCCCCCCTCACCACCTACTGTGTAACTCTCATCCACCCCCATGTATATCTCCCCCTCTCATTCCCACTGTCCAACATCTCTCTCCCCTTCCCATACAGCATATCTACCTTCCTCCCCTCTACCAGCATGTCTAACATTTCTCCCTTCCCTCCACCCCTATGTTTAACATTTCTCCCCCTCTCACCACCTATCCCCTCTCTATGCAGCATGTTTCCCTCTCCTCCACCTCATATGCAGCCAAGACTTCTCCCTTCCTGACCCCTCCACCCCTTTAGTGGATCTCTCCCTTCTTCCCCATGCAGCTTCTCCCCCACCCACCATGCCTCATCATTCCATCTTCCCTCCTCCCTGTGCAGCATCTTTCCTTCCATCTTCTTCCCTCCCCCCCCCCGTGCAGCTGCTGTCCCCGTCTTCCCTCCCCCATTCCAACATCTTTTCCCAATCATCCCTTGCCCCGTGGCATGCCACAACTTTCACCCCCATCTTCCCTTACCCTCGCAGGCCCGCCCAGCAGCGATTCCGATCGCAGGCAGCTCCTTCGGCTCGTACACGCTGCCTGCCGGCTGCCGCTCAAATCTCCTTGCAGCTACTAGCAGCGCTAACCCAGAAGCTCAGAGGAGAGGCTTCCGGGTTAGCGCTGCTAGTAGCTGCAAGGAGATTTGAGCGGCAGCCGGCAGGCAGCATGTGCGAGCCGAAGGAGCTGCCTGCGATCGAAATCGCTGCTGGGCGGGCCTGCGAGGGTGAGGGAAGATGGGGATGAAAGTTGCGGCACGCCACGGGGGAATGGATGATGATGGGGACCGGAGCCTCCGGTATCGCTGTGCTGCTGGGCGGGCCTGACCCCAAATTGGGTGGGCCCAGGCCCACCCGGGCCCACCCGTGGCTACGCCCGTGGCCCAAGATCACAAGGAGCAGCAGTGGGATTTGACCCAGCCAACTCTGGATTGCAAGACTGGCACTCTAACTACCAGGCCACTCCTTTTAATAAAAATTTATAATGTGCCAAGCACTGCAGTGGATTTGACACTGAGTTACAGGAAAGATGGACCTTGTGGAGATAGAGCAGGAAAGGTGAGGATATGAGGGACAAGGCACAACCACAGAGAATTTATAACCAGGCTGAATATACCTTTTTAAAATGCTCCCTGCCTCCTTCACACTTAAAACTCAAGTGCAACTGGACTATAGCCTACTACGTGGTGGGAGGCGGGGCTAGTGGTTGGGAGGCGGGGCTAGTGCTGGGCAGACTTATACGGTCTGTGCCAGAGCCGGTGGTGGGAGGCGGGGATAGTGCTGGGCAGACTTATACGGTCTGTGCCAGAGCCAGTGGTGGGAGGCGGGACTGGAGGTTGGGAGGCAGGGATAACGCTGGCCAGACTTATACGGTCTGTGCCAGAGCTGGTGGTGGGAGGCGGGGCTGGTGGTTGGGAGGTGGGGATAATGCTGGGCAGACTTATACGGTCTGTGCCAGAGCCGGTGGTGGGAGGCGGGACTGGTGGTTGGGAGGCGGGGATAGTGCTGGGCAGACTTATACGGTCTGTGCCAGAGCTGGTGGTGGGAGGCGGGGCTGGTGGTTGGGAGGCGGGGATAGTGCTGGGCAGACTTATACGGTCTGTGCCAGAACCGGTGGTGGGAGGCGGGGCTGGTGGTTGGGAGGTGGGGATAGTGCTGGGCAGACTTATACGGTCCTCTGCCAGAGCCGGTGGTGGGAGGCAGGGATAGTGCTGGGCAGACTTATACGGTCTGTGCCAGAGCTGGTGGTGGGAGGCAGGGATAGTGCTGGGCAGACTTATACGGTGTGTGCCAGAGCCGGTGGTGGGAGGCGGGGCTGGTGGTTGGGAGGCGGGGATAGTGCTAGGCAGACTTATACGGTCTGTGCCAGAGCCGGTGGTGGGAGGCGGGGCTGGTGGTTGGAGGCGGGGATAGTGCTGGGCAGACTTATACGGTCTGTGCCCTGAAGAGGACAGGTACAAATCAAGGTAGGGTATACACAAAAAGTAGCACATATGAGTTTATCTTGTTGGGTAGACTGGATGGACCGTGCAGGTCTTTTCTGCCGTCATCTACTATGTTACCACGTTACATGTTACTAGCTTCACAGTGTGGCAGTAACGAACAGGTTTCTCTAATCCACGGCATACGGAAGAACAGAGAAAAGTTAAGCGGACGGTGTTTATATAACAAGATAAACATTGTTGTGAGTATGGGCCAAAGCCTTGAATATTAAATAACAATAACCGTAATAGTTAGAAATTTATGAGCAGGTACTGTGTATCCAGGCTTGAGAGTTTTCTCCTGTTCCTTTGGCTTCTAGTTCACCTGGCCCCTGCTGGGAATATGCTACCACTCCCTTGTAATGGATACATAAGACCTCTTCCTCTTTACGATTCCCTAATGTGTCTGTACACACGAACCTTATTCTACCACAACATTACTGTATTTGTTCATACCGGAATTGGCAAACACCTTTACGGTACTCTCCAGCTTATATTGCGACCCAAATCGGGAGATAGACGTTTATCTCCCAAAAACGAATAAAGCGGTATAATCGAAAGCCAAATTTGGACGTTTTCAACTGCACTCCGTCGCGGATGCGGACAAAGTTGATGGGGGCGTGTCGAAGGCGTGGTGAAGGCGGAACTGGGGCATGGTTATCGGGCGATCAGAGATGGGCGCCTTTCGCCGATAATGGAAGAAAAATATGCGTTTTTAGCGAGAATTTAGGGCACTTTTCCTGGACCCTGTTTTTCCACGAATAGGGCCCCAAAAAGTGCCCTAAATGACCAGATGACCACTGGAGGGAGTCTGGGATGACCTCCCCTGACTCCCCCAGTGGTCACAAACCCCCTCCCACCACAAAAATATGCCGTTTCACAACTTATTATGTTCACCCTCAAATGTCATACCCACCTCCCTGGCAGCAGTATGCAGGTCACTGGAGCAGTTATTAGGGGGTGCAGTGGACGTCAGGCAGGTAGACCCAGGCCCATCTCCCCCCCACCTGTTACACTTGTGCTGGTAAATGGGAGCCCTCCAAACCGCCCCCCAAACCCACTGTACCCACATGTAGGTGCCCCCCTTCACCCCTTAGGGCTATAGTAATGGTGTAGACTTGTGGGCGGTGGGTTTTGAGGGGGATTTGGGGGGCTCAACACCCAAGGGAAGGGTGCTATGCACCTGGGAGCTCTTTTACCTTTGTTTTTGTAAAAGTGCCCCCTAGGGTGCCCGGTTGGTGTCCTGGCATGTGAGGGGGACCAGTGCATTACGAATCCTGGCCCCTCCCACGAACAAATGCCTTGGATTTATTCGTTTTTGAGCTGGGCGCTTTCATTTTCCATTATCACTGAAAAACAAAAACGCCCAGCTCACAAATTGTCGAATAAAACATGGACGTTTATTTTTTTCGAAAATACGGTTCAGTCCGCCCCTTCACGGACCCGTTCTCGGAGATAAATGCCCATGGAGATAGACGTTTTCGTTCGATTACGCCCCTCCACGTAAGCCACATTGAGCCTGCAAATAGGTGGGAAGCAAATGTCCCTCAGCCAGGGACCACAGACTGCAGCTCCCTCAAGAGCCTGGTGCATGTGTATCGAGCCCAGATCTGGCCAGGCTAAGACGAGACTAGGTCTGGGAATTCAACCCAGATCTCCTACGTAGAAAAATTGCAGCGGTGACGCTGGGCCATCGGTTTGACTGTGCTATTGCTGTTTCTGATTTTCAGGCTTCTGCTGACTGCAGACGATTCATTTCTGAACAGAGCTTCCGGTGTCATCAGTCAGCCCACAAGCTATGATTACACTACACCAAATGGTGCGTGGGATTAGCGAATGCCTCTTATACTGGGGGGGTGAGGGGCAACATTTCAGTTTAGATTTTCCACTCAGCAGATTAGTGACAGAATATACAATGCACGAGCAAAAAATAAAGAGCCTTTGAAGTGTTAAAGTACAAAAACAAACACTAGATTTTTTAATAAGCACTGTTTGACAAGAAGCCGCTTTAAAATGTTTTACGCTTAACTGTTTAATCTGATGCTTTCTTGATCTCAGTTTCAATGCTAATCTCCCTGTAAGAGCTCTTCAGATACCCCAGAAGTGCTCTGTCCTTTTTCTCTGTGGAAGGAGGTTTTCCCAGAGTCAGGAACAAAAAAAAAAAAGATATAGTGGAATTAGAAAAGGTGCAGAGAAGGGCAACGAAAATGATAAAGGGGATGGGACGATTTCCCTATGAGGAAAGGCTAAAGCGGCTAGGGCTCTTCAGCTTGGAGAAAAGGCGGCTGAGGGGAGATATGATAGAGGTCTATAAAATAATGAGTGGAGTTGAACGGGTAGATGTGAAGCGTCCGTTTACGCTTTCCAAAAATACTAGGACTAGGGGGCATGCGATGAAGCTACAATGTAGCAAATTTAAAACGAATCAGAGAACATTTTTCTTCACTCAACGTGTAATTAAACTCTGGAATTCGTTGCCAGAGAATGTGGTAAAGGTGGTTAGCTTAGCGGAGTTTAAAAAAGGTTTGGACAGCTTCCTAAAGGAAAAGTCCATAGACGGTTATTAAATGGACTTGGGGGAAATCCACTATTTCTGGGATAAGCTGTATAAAATGTTTAGTACTTTTTGGGGATCTTGCCAGGTATTTGTGACCTGGATTGGCCACTGTTGGAAACAGGATAGTGGGTTCAATGGACCTTTGGTCTTTCCCAGTATGGCAAGTACTTATATACTTATGTACTCATCCCAGCCGATGCTGCATTCTGACAAGCGGATGCCTCTAGTTTTTAGGAATACTTGTGCAGAAATACGAATAGTTTGTAAAGCGTCTTTTTTAATCCTTGGAGCCGGGACCCGTTCGACCCAGCATACCCCACCCCCCCAATTACCTTTGCTTCCCCTCCCTCATACCTCATCGCTCAATAACTCTTCTGCACACAATTGTGGGATAACCATAGGCCGCAGCTTGATTTATTAACATTTAAACTTTCAATCAACATCAGTAAAGGATAACCCCACCCCCCGAACTACAGTTGTCAAAACATAACATCAACAGCTGCCCCCCCCCCTCCGCCGCTCCCTATGATAGCAAAGCAGCAACTTCCGCTTCCTGTTGTCACCGCAACTCTTCCTCTTCCCGGCTCCGCCCTAACAGCAAGAGCCACGTCCCGTGTGGACCTCCACACATTTATCCCGGGTCGCCCGACCTGCTTTTAATGACCTGGCTCATCCCCATGAGCCATTGCTCCTGTAGCTTGGGTTTTTGCCGCTGCGACAACTCCAACGCCATTCACCTGAAAAATCAAATTCCACAACACAACAAAGGAAGCCTCGCCCCCTCAAATTCAGTGTGAGGGCAGGAGGGAGGGCAAAGCCGCCTCCGAGGATCAGGAAATGCCCTGAGCCTCGGAGGAATCCCAGCTTTATTCCTCCCCAATCGCCCCGCCCCCGGCAACCTCTCCACCAATCAAATGCCAAAATCGGGCTCAAGGGCTAGCTGGCTTCTTTTAAGACAACCAATCACGCCAGCCCTTGTGCCCTTCGGCAGAGAACACTCACCCACCCACCCACGCACTCCCTCCTTCCTGCTCAGAGCCTTTTCGAACGGGCCCAGCCCTCGTTTAACTGGGCCCGTCGAGACAAGCTCTGGGGCCTTTCTTTCTTGAAGAGGGCAGGGAGGGAAGGATTAGGGATGGGCTGTTGTTTGCAACAGAGAAACACAGAGATTGGGGAAGGGATGTAGGCCAACCAAAAACTATTAAATAGGTATCAGGCACATACAGACTCGACATGGAACCATGTTTCGGCAACAGAATGCCTGCGTCAGGAGTCAGTATAGCTGATGTGTACTATTTATTACATTATAACTTATGGGATAGTGCTGGGCAGACTTATACGGTCTGTGCCAGAGCTGGTGGTGGGAGGTGGGGCTGGTGGTCGGGGGGCGGGGATAGTGCTGGGCAGACTTATACGGTCTATGCCAGAGCCGGTGGTGGGAGGCGGGGCTGGTGGTTGGGAGGAGGGGATAGTGCTGAGCAGACTTATACGGTCTGTGCCCTAAAAAAGACAGGTACAAATCAAGGTAAGGTATACACAAAAAGTAGCACATATGAGTTTATCTTGTTGGGCAGACTGGATGAACCGTGCAGGTCTTTTTCTGCCGTCATCTACTATGTTACTATGTTACTATATGTTGCCACAAAACCTTGAAAGATCACAAAAGAAGCTTTGTTGGTTTGTCAAAACGCTGATACGATAAAGTCAATGCAAAGACTGGCTACATACGTTATAGAAGTTACACATCGGTTAACCCCCTGCAGAAATATTTTTCAAATATTTCCTCTAGCGCCGGAAACGCCGTGTGCTGGGGTTGGAACTACAGTCAGTGCCCATGTTGGGCTGGCGGTAGTTCCGGAATGGTAAGTGGTAAACCCACGTTGGGCTTACCCAGGGCTTTTTTTTTTGAGGGGGTACTTGGGGGTACTGAGTACTGGCATCTTTTCCATCGTCTGCTAAAATTGACCCAAGGTCTCCAAGCTGTAATGAAAGATCTCAGGCTCTACACACCAATTCTGCTTTGTCATAGATTCTCTGACTGGATGCAGGGGGCCTGGCTATTGTGGGGTGGGTGGCTCAGTGATCACCCCACCCCTGTAGGGTGACCTGGCATTTGAGTACCGGCACCGTTTTTGCTAGACAAAATGCACTGGGCTTACCCCCGCTTAGTAAAAGGGCCCCTAATTTTCTTGAAAGTTGTCTCCCGTGCAACTTTAATATCAACGCTTGCCCTTGAGCCTGACCATAACTGGCCTTTGAGACTTTATTTCTGTCATAAGGAAGATTTGTTTTGGGGTCGTAGAATTTTTGTATTTCCTGTACCAGTGACTTCACAGTGAGAATCCTGAAAGGTAACTTTAAAACAATACAAGAACGTAAGACCTTTGAAGTCAGAATGATTGAATATTTTAACACCCAACAGAAAGGACTTAACAAGGATCTGGGGTTCCTAGCCCATTATAAACCATAAAGCTGTATGTCTCTGTTGATCACCCTCCCCTCACCTATCCACACCCACCCTGTTAGAATACCAATGATATGCTTTGATGTCCCCATGCATACTTCCTACCCACCCCCATCCTCCCACCCTGTCAGACTGTCATAGTAATGCTTGAATGTTTTCACTTATATACACTGTCAGCTAGCACATTTGCTTATTTCCGATCTGAGGAAGAAGGGCAACCTTCGAAAGCTAATCAAGAAATGTATTAAGTTATGTCCAATAAAAAAGGTATCATCTTTTCCATGTTTTATTTTGTTTGATTTCTACTGATTTCTCCTGAGTCACGCAGGCAAGACATAAGGCCAGTGCTACAGGAGGTAGCATTGGAGGCTAACTTTTTCCTAAAATTTCCTTGTAAATGTTGTATTAAATTTTTTTTTTTTTTTTACATTAGTACCCTGTGCTTTCCCACTCATGGCAGGCTCAATGCAGCTTACATGGGGCAATGGAGGGTTAAGTGACTTGCTCAGAGTCACAAGGAGCTGCCTGTGCCTGAAGTGGGAATCAAACTCAGTTCCTCAGGACTCAGTTCCCCAGGACCAGAGTCCACCACCCTAACCACTAGGCCACTCCTCCACTGTTGCTACTATTGGAGATTCTACATGGAATGTTGGTATTCCACTAGCAACATTCCATGTAGAAGTCGGCCCTTGCAGATCACCAATGTGGCCGCGCAGGCTTCTGCGAGTCTGACGTCCTGCACATACGTGCAGGACGTCAGACTCACAGAAACAGAAGCCTGTGCAGCCTTCTACATGGAATGTTGCTAGTGGAATAGCAACATTCCATGTAGAATCTCCAATAGTATCTATTTTATTTTTATTACATTTGTACCTCGCGCTTTCCCACTCATGGCAGGCTGAATGTGGCTTACATGGTGCAATGGAGGGTTAAGTGACTTGCCCAGAGTCACAAGGAGCTGCCTGTGCCTAAAGTGGGAATCGAACTCAGTTCCTCAGTTCCCCAGGATCAAAGTCCACCACCCTAACCACTAGGCCACCCATCCACCCCTCCAGCTTCAATAATGGTGTGTCCATTTGTGTATGCTAGAGACCACAGGATTCCCATTTGAGCTGGTTTTTTCTTGACTTTTATGCACCATATTTGCCCCTTTACGAAGGTTTCAAATTAGCCCCTGACGCAGCCCTAGGTGGGCGAAACACGGCCTGTCTCGGGCGATTTGTTCATACACGGTATCTTCAATAAAATCTTTTTGTTGTGATATTGATCTGCTGGCTTTCTTTCCCAAATGTAAGATTGTAACCATTTTCCCGTATATTTACTTGGTTGAGATTTGATTGTGTTTTGCAATATTATTTTCAGGTTCAAGTTTATCTTGAAATTTTGTATTGAAAATTCTAAATAAATAATTAAAAAAAAAAAAAAGAGAAAAGTTATTAGTTTGTATTATACCCCTCTGGTTGCACCTGAGCCCGAATTCAAACCCATCAGGTCTCGGAAGCTAGGCTGGACTGGTTCCACCACCAGGGAAGACAGGTACTGATAACTGCCAAAAGCAATGGTAACCAAGAATGTCATCCTTGTTCTGGTGGACCTTAATGACCAAACTCTGAGAAAAATGGGTAACGTATCAGTGCTAGTCCCACACAGTCAATGGGATTCGTTGTACTTGAATCCATAAAGTAAGAGCTGAGACGCCCCTTGGAGGCCATGATTTTGATGCTTGGCAGCTACAGAAAGGAAAACTGACTAGGGTTGAAGCAGGGATCAGCGGTGGAAGGGATACTGTGCGACTTCAAGAACTGATTTAGAAACTGCAGTGCTGACCCTGGGGCTAGCTGGACCCTGCTCTGTGGTGGCGTGCAGAACTTGCCACCGGCCTGCCTCTGCAATCCTGCTGTGAGCGAATGGTTCACAGCGCAATTCATGCGCTACCTAGAAAAGAGAGCTGGGTTCGATGCCAGCACTATAAATATTTCTGGCGTTAGCCTCAGCCCTGCTGGTTGGAGCTTGGTGGGAAAAAGCTATTTTCCCACTGAGAGAACAGACAGACAGGAAGCCAAGAAACTCGCCCAATGTGGAGAGCTTTGTAAGGAAAACCCATAAATATAGGAAAATAAGGGTTTTTTTTTTTTTCAAAGTTGAGGAATGTTTTAAAACCAATTTGACCAAATTTGCCCCTGCTTTACAGAAAAGCTGAGGTAAAATCATCTCACTGAATTGTACAGGGAGGTCTTCCCTTCCTTATAACTCCTTTCCTTACTAAACGTCATCAGTTCCACATGGAAAAGGAAAAGCTGAAGAACAGCATTCGTTTAAACACACACTTTATTAGCAGCGATAGCTACTGTCACCTTGGAAGTATGATGGTTACACTATCCCATCGTTTACCATTTAACACTGGCATTAATATTTTCCAACAGTCCACTCTCCCATTCCACATAGAACTGCTGCCATCTGGTTTTTCTTTCACAAAACACATCGCTGAAATAATCAGTGGGGTAAATAAGTATTGCCATACTGGGACGGACCAAAGGTCCATCAAGCCCAGCCATCCTGTTTCCAACAGTGGCCAATCCAGGTCACAAATACCTGGCAAAATCCCAAAAAAGCACTAAACATTTTATACTGCTTATCCCAGAAATAGTGGATTTTCCCCAAGTCCAATTTAATAATGGTCTATGGACTGTTTCTTTAGGAAGCCATCCAGACCTTTTTTAAACCCCGCTAAGCTAACCGCCTTTACCACATTCTCTGGCAACGAATTCCAGAGTTTAATTACACGTTGAGTGAAGAAACATTTTCTCCGATTCGTTTTAAATTTACTACTTTGTAGTTTCATCGCATGTCCCCTAGTCCTAGTATTTTTGGAAAGCATAAACAGATGCTTCACGTCTACCTGTTCAACTCCACTCATTATTTTATAGACCTCTATCATATCTCCCCTCAGTTGCCTTTTCTCTAAGATGAAGAGCCCTAGCTGCTTTAGCCTTTCCTCATAGGGTAGATATTTACAATTGTTTATCTGTACAGGAGAAGATCCTGACTGGTTAAATTGCAGTGAGTGGACCGTCTCCGGATTTTCAGTGGCACTTAACCACAGATAGCCACTGAACATCTGTCGTGACCACCATGGCACTATCTGGGAACATAGTTACATAGTTACATAGTAGATGACGGCAGAAAAAGACCTGCACAGTCCATCCAGTCTGCCCAACAAGACAACTCATATGTGCTACTTTTTGTGTATACCCTACCTTGATTTGTACCTGTTCTCTTCAGGGCACAGACCGTATAAGTCTGCCCAGCACTATCCCCGCCTCCCAACCACCAGTCCCGCCTCCCGATCTCGACTAAGCTGTAGTGGAAGTCCAGGGGTGGATCCGGGAATTACCTGTGTAACCCCTGGCTCGTCCCTCAGAGAGGTCCCTGGGACCAGGGGTCATAAAACAGATGAGGACTTCAAGCAAGCTGGGTTCAGGCTGGGGCTGGGCTAAATCCTGGTAGGCGAAGGGTAATCTTCTCTGGGCACTCTCAAGTCCACTCTTACACAAAAAATAACTATCAGTCATTAGATTTAACTTCAAACTGTTTTTTTTTATTGAACAACAACTCGAATGAACAATGTTATAAATGGTCAACTTGGTTTGTACAGTTTCGGGACATCAGATAATCATGGAGTAGCTTCAGACATTCTTTCCCAATGATTTCAAAGGCGTGCAAAGTCAGGATCAGCTTATCACAGTCCCTATTAATTCCCAAAACAATGTGAACAGTCATTGTACATCAGCAGCATGGTTTCTTTTTTTACTCCCGTCCCATCCCGGTTCAGGATTCCTCTCCGAACAACCACTGAATGTCCTGCCAGAAGTGAGGCTCTCCTGCTGCCACTTCTCCTACCTGGGGTGTCTTTTCCAGGGCTGCCAAAAGACTGAACTGGGCCCAGGGCAGAGCCTGCCACTCCCCCCCCCCTCGGATCGCTGTCGCCCACCCCACACAATCCAATTACCTTCGTTGGCGGGGATTCCGAGGCCCTGCCAGCAGAAAACGCGTTCCTCCAGCGCTGCTCTTCTGTCAATTGCGTTGAGGTCTTGGCTGCGTTTGATAGTCACATTGGCTTAGGCAGGTTGGGATTTTGTACTGATAACCTGCAGGTTTTTCCAAGGTTTTCCCACTGCCACTGCTGGCCAGTTGTCCAGCGACAACAGACGAAGAAATATTGTCCCGGTCTCCCTTTTCAATAAACAAAACACATGGAAAGAGAATTTTGGCTCTGTCCAGATTTCTCTTTCAGTACATTATTATGCATCGCTGTGCAATCCTGTTTGTATATATACAGATGCAAATTACAATATTTCCATTGTCTAAAAAGATATCAATTTGTTTTTCATTAAAGCCACAGCGACTAAACACAGCAAAAAATGAAAGTGACACTGCCCAAGGATGGTGCAGCCACTTCCTCTGGTCCACCTTCCCAGAAGATTTTTCATTCAGGGGTCCTTTTACTAAGGTGCGCTGAAAAAGGGACCAGCAGTAGTGTAGGCACGGGCTTTGGGTGTGCGCAGATCCATTTTTCAGCGCGCCTGCAAAAAAAAAAGGCCTTTTTAAAATTTTTGCTGAAAATGGAAGTGCGGCAAAATAAAAATTGCCGTGCATCCATTTTGGGTCTGAGACCTTGCCGCCAGCCATTGACTTAGCAGTGAGGTCTCTCGCGTTAACTGTGCGGTAATCACCTACATGCATCAAGCCGGAGTTACCGCCTGATTTTTGCCGCGCGCCAGAAAATAAAATATATTTCCTGGTGTATGTAGTGGGCATGTGTAAAACATGAAATTACCACATGGAAATTGCCACAAGGCCCCTCAGATATTTGTGTTGTGCTGCGGACAAGAAATATATTGTGGATGAAGCCATTTTATTGGCCTGCATTGTACATTTCTAGTCCAATAAGAATTCCTCACAGCTTCACCTCTGCTCTTGTGCATCTGGTGGGACTAATGCGTAACCAAGCTCCTTTATCCGCAGTATTCCTACTACTGCTCAACGCACTTTGTAATGCCTAACGGCTTCCTCTCTGCTGCTCTAACATCCCCTGCACTGCCTTTCTTTCCTGCCCTCCTAGTTCTGCTGACACTGCCTGGGGTATCAGCTGCTAGAGCGCACAGGAATGCAATTGGTGAAAAACCTGTGTGGTCTCAGAAAAAGAGAGGTCAGGTTTAAACACGGCCCTGACATATGATTCCAATTTGTATGCCAGACTGTCAGAAGGAGACCATTTGAATTAGCAGTGTCCATTTACGTTTGGAAAAATCTTGGAGTACTGGTGCTGAATGGTGCTGGTCTCAGGAAGGATTTCATAAAGCTTTATCAGTGCTCCAAGACAATCCTGGAGAAAACAGGCATTTTTTTTACAGCCTGGTTATTATTTTCGACAAGATTTACGGAAAGAACCAAAACACATAAAGTCCACACCTACTATTCACGAATGCATCACACATTCACCTCGGAACTCTCATTCCCGTAATATCACATCATTCATAACTTCAATCACAGAAAGATATATATCATATGTCTTTATGCCTTCTTATCGCCCTCTAAGCTCCCATTGTTTCCTCCCAATGTTTCAATGTTTGTGCTCCATTGTTACACTCCCAAGGACACTCCAATTGTTTCGCATAATTATGCAAAATGTAATCCATAACCAATCTGTAACAAATTGTATTTCCAATATTTAACTCATATTGTAAGCCACACTGAACCCGCAAAAAGGTGGGAAAATGTGGGATACAAATGCAATAAATAAATTTCTATTTATTGAATGTCTGCAACATATTTAAATGTAGAGGCATGTGTGGTGGTCTAGCTAGCACAGGGTGAAGGTACTCCCACTTCCAGGCATAGGAGCCAACTTTTCAAAATTATTGGGGGTGCTAAGCCCAATGAAAATAACCCCTCCTTGGACACATACAAGGAATTTTCTCAATATTGGGGGTGCTCAAGCACCCACAGCACCCACAGAGTCGGCTCCAATGCTTCCAGGGATACATAAAGAGTAGTGGGGAACCCACAAAATAAAATGAAAGGGTTTGAGAGGGCTGGGGAGACAGAATGGCCCCAGGCCTTGAATAAGTGACACTCTAAGCTGCCTGAACTATCCACAGCCCTGAAAAACACATAAGAATATCCATACTGAGGCAGACCGATGGTCCATGGAGCCAGTATCCTGCTTCCAACAGTGGCCAAGCCAGGTCACAAGTACTTGGCAGAGTCCCAAAGAGCTGCAAACACTGTTCCATCTAAGCTGAGCGGAAGACCTCCACCTACAGGTCTACAGCGCTGCTTCACTATCACATTTTCAATAGTGAGGCACAGCCAATCTCTGCAGGACTCCAGAGAACCTTCCTGTCTCTAGCAATTGAAAACATAATATTGAATCACCCCTCCCCTCACCACCCCTGGCAGAAATGCAGTTGAAGGATTCCTGCCTACCTGAGGTTGACTAAAGGATTTGAAGTGCTTCTGTCATTACAGCAGAAGCATGGGGTGCTTACACCCTCCCTTCAACATGGCACATTGGCAACCCCGGGGGCCGGCACTCTAGGCAGTTGTCTGCCTCTCCTGCACCTACCAAGGTCCCTGTATCAACTTCTACTTCATGTGGGGATATACTAGACTGCACACAGCACTTTATTAAAGAACTGTGCTGATATAAATTCACTCCTTTGCTTTGAAAGTAGGAAATATATATCCCAGCAGGGACAGGCAGGCAGATTATAATATTAAAAGCATTTTGCAGGAACTGACAGCAGCCTGATGAGAAACACATTTTCCCCCTATGCTACGGATGTATAACTGGCCCATGTTCCAGAGGTGAGGGTTTCAATGACTACACAAAGGAAAGAGTTCATCGCAAGTTTGGATGAATGTTAATAATGCCCTTCATGCACCGTGAGATAAATACTTGAAGCACATCATGAGATGATCCTCTATTCCAGGATTCACCGTGAGATAAATACTTCAAGCACATCATGAGATAATCCTCTATTCCAGGATTCACCGTGAGATAAATACTTCAAGCACATCATGAGATGATCTATATTCCAAGATTCACCGTGAGATAAATACTTCAAGCACATCATGAGATGATCCTCTATTCCAGGATTCACCGTGAGACAAATACTTGAAGCACATCATGAGATGATCCTCTATTCCAGGATTCACCGTGAGATAAATACTTCAAGCACATCATGAGATGATCTATATTCCAGGATTCACCGTGAGATAAATACTTCAAGCACATCATGAGATGATCTATATTCCAGGATTCACCGTGAGATAAATACTTCAAGCACATCATGAGATGATCTATATTCCAAGATTCACTGTGAGATAAATACTTCAAGCACATCATGAGATGATCCTCTATTCCAGGATTCACCGTGAGACAAATACTTGAAGCACATCATGAGATGATCCTCTATTCCAGGATTCACCGTGAGATAAATACTTCAAGCACATCATGAGATGATCTATATTCCAAGATTCACTGTGAGATAAATACTTCAAGCACATCATGAGATGATCCTCTATTCCAGGATTCACCGTGAGACAAATACTTGAAGCACATCATGAGATGATCCTCTATTCCAGGATTCACCGTGAGATAAATACTTCAAGCACATCATGAGATGATCTATATTCCAGGATTCACCGTGAGATAAATACTTCAAGCACATCATGAGATGATCTATATTCCAGGATTCACCGTGAGATAAATACTTCAAGCACGTCATGAGATAATCCTCTATTCCAGGATTCACCGTGAGACAAATACTTGAAGCACATCATGAGATGATCCTCTATTCCAGGATTCACCGTGAGATAAATACTTCAAGCACATCATGAGATGATCTATATTCCAGGATTCACCGTGAGATAAATACTTCAAGCACGTCATGAGATAATCCTCTATTCCAGGATTCACCGTGAGATAAATACTTCAAGCACATCATGAGATGATCTATATTCCAGGATTCACCGTGAGATAAATACTTCAAGCACATCATGAGATGATCTATATTCCAGGATTCACCGTGAGATAAATACTTCAAGCACATCATGAGATGATCTATATTCCAAGATTCACCGTGAGATAAATACTTCAAGCACATCATGAGATGATCCTCTATTCCAGGATTCACCGTGAGATAAATACTTCAAGCACATCATGAGATGATCTATATTCCAGGATTCACCGTGAGATAAATACTTCAAGCACGTCATGAGATAATCCTCTATTCCAGGATTCACCGTGAGACAAATACTTGAAGCACATCATGAGATGATCCTCTATTCCAGGATTCACCGTGAGATAAATACTTCAAGCACATCATGAGATGATCTATATTCCAGGATTCACCGTGAGATAATTACTTCAAGCACATCATGAGATGATCTATATTCCAGGATTCACCGTGAGATAAATACTTCAAGCACGTCATGAGATAATCCTCTATTCCAGGATTCACCGTGAGATAAATACTTCAAGCACATCATGAGATGATCTATATTCCAGGATTCACCGTGAGATAAATACTTCAAGCACATCATGAGATGATCCTCTATTCCAGGATTCACCGTGAGACAAATACTTCAAGCACATCATGAGATTTATTTATTTTATTTATTTATGCATTCTTTATCCCAATATTATCCAAAAACAAATTTCAGTTCAAAGTGGCATACAATTTACATTTTGGTGGAGTTACAATAGTGTTGTGCAATGTGGAGAGGGCATCTATAGTTTGTGTGGCTATTCATAGAGTTTTTGAAGAGATAGATTTGGCGTGGAAAAGGTAATGGTAGCTTTTGTGTTCAATTGTAGAGTTTTGGTGATATTTATTCATACAGTTATGAAGAGGACGATTTGAAAGGAAGGCAATGATATCTTTGTGATTAGCTGTAGAATATTTTGAAGAGTTAGGTTTTCATTTTCTTTTTCTGAATTGGAGGAGATTTTGTGATGCTTCTTATGGTTTTTGGTATCGAGTTCCACCATTTGGAACCCTGATAGCTAAATCTTGCTGTGTAGATAGTTTTGTAGGTGGTGTTTTTGCAGTTGGGTAGATGTTGGAGTAGGTAGTTTCTGTTTACTAGGCTGGCATTTCTTGAGGATAGTTCAATCATGTTAACCAGATAGTCAAGTGCCATTCCAAATAGTATCTTGAACATTTGGGTGCTTGTTTTGAAAAATATTCTTGCCTTGACTGGTAGCCAATGTGGTGTTTCAAGAAGGGATTGGTCTTTTGTATTTTGATTTCTTGAAAATCAGTCTTTCTGCCGTATTTTGGTGTTTGTTGCATTGATTTTAGTGTGTTTTCCTTGCACCCTACGTATACTGCATTGCAGTAGTCTAGTTGCGATAGTATCGTTGATTGGACCAGTATTTGGAAAGATTGTCTGGGGAAATAGTCTCTTATTCTTCTCAGCTTCCATTTTGATGTTACTACTGATATTTGATTATCCAGTGTTGGATGTTTGTCAAGAATGATTCCTAGTATTTTAAGTTGTGTTTCTATGTGGTATGTTTGTTGGTTGATTGTGAATTTTTGGTAGGTTGTGCGGGCTGGATAGTACTAGGAATTTGGTTTTGTCTCTGTTCAGTTTGAGTTTGAAAGTTGTTGCCCATGCTTCCATGAGGTCCAATCCTTTTTTTTTTTTTAAATTTTGATGACGATCCTATATTCCAGGACGCACCGTGACATAAATACTTCAAGCACGTGATGAGATGAGCCTCTACTCCAGGATAGGGGCAGACTCTGCCAGAGCTGCACCTTTTTCACAATGAACTAATTTATGAGAACTGGCCACGTGCTGACTCCGCCCCAGAACGCCCCCCAAATAGCTGGGCTTCAGTTCACGCTAACCTGTTATGTTCCGCGACACTAACCGGTTAAGCGCCACTGAAAATGAGCTGTGGTTACTCAGAACAGGTGAAAGTGAGGCCTGCAGTTTAGAAAGAAATATTGTCAAGACTGATCCAGTGACTCAGAGGTAGTGCTTTGCACTGCCCTGTTTATTAAAATCTGATTATGTACCTGACTCCCCAGGGCAGGAAAGCAAGGCACATAAAATAAAAACAAAATCAATCTAAATATTCGCCAAGGAGAAGGTCTAATAAATAACCAGGCCTTCAATTATTTCTAAAAGCGTGAAAGAAGACAGTGTGGAAATATCAACGGCATTGCCAAGGGGAGGGGCCTGGGTTTCATTCCCAGCTCTGGTCTTCTGTGTCCTGTGGTGACTGCTGCTCTAATGACAGGAGCCCTCCAGATGTTTTAGTCAACTGCCAGTAGTTGATTTGATTTGGCACATTGCTCTGTGGTTGAAAAGTTGCTTTTAGCATTACCAGTAAGGGCTTTACACACTGCTATGCTGTTTTGAGGTAGTGCAGCTCACAAGATGGATTGATGTAGGTGGTTTCACCAAAACATGATGGGCTGGGTAAACTTCTGGACATACACGCCTGTGAAACATCTTTTTACATTTATATTTATTCAAATAAAGGTGTTCTGAGACAACTGACTGCTTCGATGCTCTTCTTTGCTTAAAATAAAACTGACAGAATTTAATAAAAACCCTAGTGAGTCCTGGACTGAGTCAATAATCAAAGGCCATCCAGAGCCAGCATTAGGGGAGTGCAAAGAGGGCAGTTGCCCTGGCCCCCAATGCTATAGAGGGCTCCAACTCTGCCTAAATCTGAAGGATATATGGCCTGCTGGTGGGCTGTGGAGCCCCCTTCCATATTTCTACCCCAGGCCCCAGTATGTTTAACATCATCTTTGAGGCCATCTATCCTGCTTGAAAACACATGTTCAAATTAAGGACATCGCAAAGGGTTGGTGTGAAGATCAACTGTTTGGGGAAGAAAGATGAGGGGTACCACACCATCTTTTGAATCAGTTTGCAGGGAAATGATTTTAAGGCATATGTGGGGGTGGGGGGAAGTGGTCTGATAGGGGGTGCACAATCAACACACGGACCTGGAATAAATATGCCACTGACCAGCCTTAGAGTTTACGGGTTAGCCCTGTCGGAGAGACATACATAAATCATAGTGTTCTATAATTTACACATGTAAGTATGAGCCCCACCCATGCTCTACCCATAAAAGACCCACTTACCAATGCATGGGGCCCTTTTACTAAAGCTTAGTGCACACAAACGGAATTAGCGTGTGCTAAATGTTAAGAATGTAGTAAAAGCAGTTAGCTTAGCGGGGTTTAAAAAAAAAGGTTTGGATGGCTTCCTAAAGGAAAAGTCCATAGACCATTATTAAAATGGACTTGGGGAAAATCCACTGCTTATTTCTAGAATAAGCAGCATAAAATATATTGTACTGTTTTGGGATTTTGCCATGTACTTGTGATCTGGATTGGCCACTGTCAGAAACTGGATGCGGGGCTTGATGGACCATTGGTCTGACCCAATATGGCTATTCTTATGTTCAAATGTATATTCTACACATTTATGTGCATAATGAATATGTAAATGTTAGTTCATATATTATAGAATTGGCCCCCTACTATATTACTACCAAGGTTTGTAACAATCTTAACAGCTATCAAAACTAGTGAGGCTCTTGCTCAAAATATTGTTGTCTGAACAACTGGCCGTCTACATGCTGTGAGTTTACTGTACCATACCCAGCCACCCCCAACCTGATGGCATCAACCTGGTTGATATCTGGGGAGCTATAGCCTATTGGTTCCAATCCAGCTACTTTATGGGTGTGTTCAAATGTTACCTGTCTCTTTCTTTTTTTGTTTTGTGGGGACATTATTTGAGTCAAAATAGGTCCCAGACCACCTTATAATCGAAAGAGAAAAACGCCTAGATTTCGACCCAAATCGGGAGATAGACGTTTATCTCACAAAAACGAATAAATCGGTATAATCGAAAGCCGATTTTGGACGTTTTCAACTGCACTCCATCGCGGATGCGGACAAAGTTGATGGGAGCGTGTCAGAGGTGTGGCGAAGGTGGAACTGGGGTGTGGTTATCGGCCGAGGAGAGATGTACGCATTAGGGCGATAATCGAAAAAATAAAGGCGTTTTTAGCGAAGATTTAGGACACTTTTGTTGGACCCTTTTTTCACACAAACAGGTCCCAAAAAAGTGCTCTAAATGACCAGATGACCATTGGAGGGAATCGGGGATGACCTCCCCTGACTCCCCCAGTGGTCACTAACCCCCTCCCATCACAAAAAAATGATGTTTCACAACTTTTTATTTTCACCCTCAAATGTCATACCCACCTCCCTGGCAGCAGTATGCAGGTCCCTGGAGCAGTTGTTAGGGGGTGCAGTGGACTTCAGGCAGGTGGACCCAGGCCCATCCCCCCTACCTGTTACAATTGTGCTGCTTAATGCTTATTAGTCGTCCAACCCCCCCAAACCCACTGTACCCACATGTAGGTGCCCCCCTTCACCCCTTAGGGCTATAATAATGGTGTAGACTTGTGGGCAGTGGGTTTTGAGGGGGATTTGGGGGGGCTCAACACACAAGGGAAGGGTGCTATGCACCTGGGAGGTCTTTTACCTTTTTTTTGTTTTTGTAAAAGTGCCCCCTAGGGTGCCCGGTTGGTGTCCTGGCATGTGAGGGGGACCAGTGCACTACGAATCCTGGCCCCTCCCACGAACAAATGCCTTGGATTTATTCGTTTTTGAGCTGGGCGCTTTCATTTTCCATTATCACTGAAAAACAAAAACGCCCAGCTCACAAATTGTCGAATAAAACATGGACGTCTATTTTTTTTCGAAAATACGGTTCGGTCCGCCCCTTCACGGACCCGTTCTCGGAGATAAACGCCCATGGAGATAGACGTTTTCGTTCGATTATGCCCCTCAGAGTGTGTCTGGAGCCAAAAGGAATAAATCCAATGTTATCCCCCAAATCTCTGGAATGCTCATGTTTCAGCCATCTTTGTCAATTAAGGAACTCATTGGTCAGTGTGGCTTATTTCCTTATTAGCACTTCAAATTCTTACAGGGAAAACAAAAACACCCCGATGACTACATTTTTTAATAGACACGATCAATATCACACAAGATACAAGCAGCCTGTAGAAACTTAAGAGGAATGTTTATGTTACAAGGAAGGAACTTAAGAGTCCCTCAGCAACTCATCAACTTTGCTTTGCTTATTAATAAAGATAGATGAAAACATTAAGCATCTGAGAGTTTCTGTGAATCAAGAATATGCAGCTTGAGCCAGGCATGTGATCCAACCTTAATTGTTCCCTGTGTAGACTGTGGTCTATAGTCAGATGCCATTAACCACCCAGCACGTGTCTGTGGCTTTGCAGTTATACACCTAGAAATGTACTCTTACTTACAAAAATAGTTCTTCCCCTTCCAAAGATATCGGATGTATTGTCATCAGGGTGGAGGAATAGCCAAATGATTAATGCAGTGGGCTGAGAACCAGCAAAACTTGGTTTTGATTCGCACTGCAGCGCCTTGTCACCTGGGGCAACTCACTTAGAGGTCCTTTTACAAAGGTGCGCTGAAAAATAGCCTGCGCTAGGATAGGCATGTGTTTTGGACACACACAGATCCATTTTTCAGCGTGCCTGTAAAAAGGCCTTTTTTTTTGGCCGAAAATAGACGCGCGGCAAAATAAAAATTGGCGCACGTCCATTTTGGGTCTGAGACCTTACCACCACCCATTGACTTAGCGGTAAGGTCTCGTGCATTAACTGGGAGGTAATCATCAAAAGCCTACCCTGACAATTACCGCCCGGTTAGCGCCGCATGTTCGAAAATAAAAAAATATATTTTCGGACCCGCGTAGCGGACGCACATAAAAAATGGAATTACCATCCGGGCCACGCGGTAGTTCCAAATTGACGCGCTTTGTACGCACGTAGGCACCTTGCGCAGCTTAGTAAAAGGACCCCTTAACTCTTCATTGCTCCAAGCACAAAAACGTAGGGCTCGATATTCAGCCTGCGGTGATCGTGGTTTTGCTGACCACTTCCAGTGTCAAACCTGGAAATTATGCGTATCCATTTAAGTGCAATATTCAGTGCTTAACTGGCTATGAGTTACCGCATAAAAGATAGGACTGACTATTATGTGGTTCTATTTATGCAATTAACCTGGCTGGTTAAGTACTGAATATCGACACTTAACAGGCCAAGTTCTGACTCCATCCTTTGGACCCATGTCCAGCAATGTTGTTTAGAAAGCTTCCTTCTGATGCTTTATTCTGAATCTCTACTTTATAAAGTGTTATTGAAACGAAAGATGGCCGACCATCTTGTTTCGATGGTGCGGTCAGGTATACCGCTTTACGGGCCGTCATTACAGATGGCCGCCCTTATAGATGGTCAGCCCCGTTCGATTATGCCCCTCTATATAACCTTCCCTCTCTTCGACCCCCCCATTGTAGCTGAAACACACGTACCTTATTCGACCACAACATCACCTTGTATTTGTTCCTCTACCGGAGTTGGCGAATGCCTTTATGGTACTATGTAAGCCACATTGAGCCTGCAATAGGTGGGAAAATGTGGGATACAAATGTAATAAATACATAAATCATTATTTACAGAATGGCTTTTTTTCCTCCTTCTGTGGGTAGAATTATTCTCACACCACTTGTTAAATCTCGATCTCTAGACCCTAGTCTGCCATCAAACTATAGGTCTTTTGCTAATATTCCAATCTTTATGAAATTTATGGAATCCATAACGTCAAAATAATTGATGGCCTATATTGAGGAGTTTTCTATTTTGCAGCCTTTTCAATATGGCTGTAGGCCATATCACAGCACTGAAACTCTGCCTTTGGCTGTAACGACTAAGACTTGGCATATCCTCAGTAAGGGAAGAAGGGCTGTGCTTTTGCAATTTGATTTATCAGCAGCCTTCGACATGGTGGACCACGATATACTGCTGGCCTTACTGATGGGACTAGGGGTAGAGGGAACTGTGTTACAATCTTCAAGTTCATTCATATACGTTGAAGGTACAGGGTAAAATTTTGCAATTTTTGGCTTTCTAAATGTTGTGTTCCCAAAAGATCTCCACTGCCTGCGGTAATTTTTAACATTTTTATGAGCACTCTTAGTTCTATGACATTGGATAAAGCTGAGCATCTATTTTCATATGCGGACGATATATTTATTCTTAGGAAATGAATGCAGATATATGTGGAAGTCTTTCTAATATTACCTCTTGTATTTCCAAGATTCAGTTATGGGCTGATAGAATACGGTTGAAGTTTAACTGTTCTAAGACTAGGTTTCTATGGTTTAGCATTTTGCAATCGCTTACGTCTCTTATGAGAGGAGTACAACAGGCTTGTTCCTGGTCATTACAAAAAAACATTTTCAGAGGAGAGGAGACCCAAGAGGGTTCTGCTACAGTATTTTTCTCAGAGTGCACGTTTTACATCACACTATCCGAGGTTACAAAGACCCCTGAGGCAGGCCTTTTGGCTGAAACACGGCCGTGTCGGGTCACTTTTTTATGTGAATAAACAATTTTTTTGGTATCCTCATTCATTCTCCTCACTTTTTTGTCTCATATCTCACGGTTTCGTGAGGGTTTTTACCTCCTTTTTGTTGTGTCTTGGAACACAAATTACCTCTTTCCCATCTTCTGTTTTACTTGAGGGAAATATTTCACTCCCTTTTGAAGGAAACCCGAAGACTCTTATGTGTCATTCTAGATTCCTTTCTCACTTTCAATCTACAAGTAAATAATATAGTACAAAAGTGCATCTTCAAATTAAGGCAATTGAGATCTATATAGGCACTTTTTGAACAGTATCATTTTGCAATTTTGACTCAGTATATAATGGTGTCATATTTGGACTACTGAAACTATTGTATGCTGGCATTTAATTGGGCCTGCAAAGAAGATTGCAGTATGTCCACAACACGGCTGCCCATATGATCTTTAGGAAATGTAGATTTGATCATGTTATCTCCCCTTCTGAGAGAACTACATTGGCTCCCATTAAATAGAACAATAGAGTTAAAAATGTCATGCTTTCTGATGAAAACCTTTTGAGAGGTTACTCCTGAAGACTTTATGACTATTGTATCTTTTCCTAAGGGTAAGCTTCTGGGAAGATGGTCAAGAATCTTTTTTTTTTGTTGTTACATTTGTACCCTGCACTTTCCCACTCATGGCAGGCTCAATGCGGCTTACATGGGGCAATGGAGGGTTAAGTAACTTGCCCAGAGTCACAAGGAGCTGCCTGTGCCTGAAGTGGGAATTGAACGCAGTTCCTCAGGACCAAAGTCCACCACCCTAACCACTAGGCCACTCCTCCACTGTTGCTACTATTTGAGATTCTACATGGAATGTTGCTATTCCACTAGCAACATTCCATGTAGAAGTCGGCCCTTGCAGATCACCAATGTGGCCGTGCAGGCTTCTGCTTCTGTGAGTCTGACGTCCTGCACATACGTGCAGGACGTCAGACTCACAGAAACAGAAGCCTGCGCAGCCTTCTACATGGAATGTTGCTAGTGGAATAGCAACATTCCATGTAGAATCTCCAATAGTAGCAACATTCCATGTAGAATCTCCAATAGTATCTATTTTATTTTTGTTACATTTGTATCCCGCGCTTTCCCACTCATGGTAGGCTCAATGCGGCTTACATGGGGCAATGGAGGGTTAAGTGACTTGCCCAGAGTCACAAGGAGCAGCCTGTGCCTGAAGTGGGAATCGAACTCAGTTCCTCGGGATATTTATCCAGTTAACTGATCCACTTAAAGGCTGAATATTGGCACGTAACCAGATAAGGGAGGACTCCACTCCTGGACCAACCACAAAATACGCTAACCGGGTATATTTATTTATTTATTTGTTACATTTGTATCCCACATTTTCCCACCTATTTGTAGGCTCAATGTGGCTTACATAGTACCGGAGAGGCCTTTGCAGGCTCCGGTGTGAACAAATACAGGGTGATGTTGTGGTAAGATAACGTTCAAGTGGCACAGCCACACTAGGGAATCGTACAACGGAAGAGTTGTGTTATGTCCATTACGTGCTTTAGTTTGGTTGTGTTGCAGAGATTAGGCACTTAAATTGGATGGGTAGGGTATGCCTTTTTAAACAGGTTGGTTTTTAGTGATTTCCGGAAGTTTAGGGTCTTATAGCCAATGTAATTATGTTTAAACAAACAAGAGATCAAAAAATAAAAAATATTTATTTTTATTATTTTGACTTATGAAAACCACTTGTCCCTGAAACATGCTCAAAAACAGAATAATCCATTTATACAAAAGAGATGAGGTGAAGATGTGATTCCATGTCCCCAGTGAAAGGAGAGTTTAATTTTACTTCCAATCTTTATAACACCAGACTTCCCAAGGCAGATTACAACAGTTAAGATGAACCCGTCAGTAAGCAGGATGTCCTCACTGAAATTTGGCCATGTATTACTGTATTGTATAGAACAGTAACGAAAAATGGGCACAAAATACAGCCTTTATTAGTTCTGTTTCCACCAGCTACAATAATTTTTGAAGCTGTTTTAGTAATATTCAGTTTTGATTTCATGATATTTATATCTACATATGGGACACTTTCAAATAATTTAAAAAGCTGTCAAAGAAGTTTAAAAAAATAAATCTTTTGTCCTCCACCTTTTAAGGCACCGCCTATCTAACTGGAACTCTTTTGACTTTTTACAGCTGGACCAAGCATGGGCAGTCCATTATTTCTAATAATCTTTTACTATTGCTTTCTAGGGTTGCCAGGTGGAAAATTTTTTTCCCACCCAAACGAGCCCAAAACCAGCCCAAAACCCGCCCAAAGTCAAACCCCACCCCTGACACCCCCACCCCTGCCGTCATCGGCCCCGCCTCTTCCGTCACCGCCCCCGCTTCCCTGTCATCGGCCCCGCCCAGAACGTCACTAACCCCGCCCAAAACGTCACTAACCCCGCCCAAAACGCCACTAGCCCCGCCCCCGCGGCCCGAAAAACCGCAAGAAAAACCGCAAAAGACCCCAAAACAAGCCCAAAAAACCGCAACCCGCCGCGGGCAAAAATTTCCCGCGGCGGGTTGCGGAAAACCGCCCAATTGGCGGGAAAACCGCCCACCTGGCAACACTGTCTATAGTGTTTGCTATTGTTTTGGGTGCACTTGTGACTCCGCCTACTTCCAGAAAGCTACGCCTACTGGCTTCAACCCATCCAATGGGCTAGATAGCCTCGCACCGTCTCCTGTTCTCAATCTAACCTCCTTGGATAGTGCTGTTAGTCCCAGCTATAATCCTGTTTCAGTTCCTGGACAGGAAGGTTCCATTCCGATCTAAGGGGGTGGGAGGGGGATTCCACTGGCAAATCATGTTAGTGGCAGCTTAAGGGATTACTGTAAAGAACCGGATGAATCCTTCCAAACGCTCTATTGATTCAATTATTATGGGACCCAAATATGTTAGAAAAATGAACGCATGAATTAAAGTAAATTACCCTGAAATTTGGCTGCCATTTCTGAACTGGCTGGAGATTCAAATGCAGGAAGCTGGGTGTGATTCACATTTTCTTGGACATGAAGGTTCAGACTACAACATAGCAATTAGCTTTGTTTTGCTTTCTTTCTAAGTTTTCTTCATGTTTGAACAACCCCTCCTGACATCCCAGCCCTTCTCTTACTGCTTCCCAGCTTCCCGTTTCTCCCCTTCCACCTCCTCTCCTATCCCATTTCCACAACCTCTCGCCCCAGCTTCCACAGTCCCCTGTCGCTTTGTCTGCTCTCTCAATCCTGTACTAGCCCCTATGGATCCTTCATACCTTAGTCCCACCCTTCCCTCCAGAAACTCTACCCTTATTCTCTTCCTATTAAGGCTCTTTCATTTTCATATCCACAGAGCTGCCAAGTTACTCATTCCAGGAGGGAGACTCTTTGACTGGTCCTGGATTTCTGCCTACCTCATCCTGGTGCATTATGGGACCTGCAGCACTGATTTCAGTGGCTAGAATCATGGACTACAATACTACATTGCTTTGGGATGTAAGTTTAAAAACCAAGACTGGCCAACAAGTCTCCCTCCTGGAATGGGTAACTTGGCAGCTCTGCATCCACTCATTTCTGATATTGGTCCCCTTTCCTTTATTTCCTCCTTGCAGACATTCTTTCCCCTTCTCATCCCCTGTGAAAACCCAACTTCTTGTGGGGGTCTGTAAAATGTATTTAGGAAACCAGTACTAAGGGGTTAATAATTAAAGCAATTTAAATAGGCATAAATGCCAGTCCTGCCCATTTAAATCGCTTGTTCCTGCCTAGCTGCCAATATTTAACAGAAGCCATGTTGGAAGTGGGCAGGTGAGGGTTGGTACAGGGTTTGGAGACAAGGAAAAGCCAGAGGTTGTGTGGGTGCTGGAAATAAAAGTTCTAGCAAAGCTATCAGGTGCCTATGTTGAAGGTCAACACAAATTTGCATAACTTCCAGGTCCCAACCTGCAGAATAAATGGTCCTTCCCTCACTCAAACCTACCCCAGAAAGCTCTGAAAGCCCCTTCCACCTCCTCGACACAATCTCAGCCCCCTCACCTCCCAGCACAATCAGAGCTCCTCTCCCACCCCTCTGACACAATCATTGACCCTCTCCCCTTTCCTTCCCTCCCAGTTAGAACAGGCCTCCTTGGCTTACCTTAGTTCCTGGTGGTCCAGTGGGGAAATGGGGGCAGGAGCAAACCCCACCTGCTCCTACTCCTAGTGGCTACCATGACCTCTAGTGATGTTTTTAAGTCTTAGCAGAAGAAGAATAAAATCAGAAGAGACTGGGGGATTTCAGGATGAGATTTGACTTGTTTTGTTTTTTGAGTATATACTTTATTTAAATAAGTCATTCATGAAGTATTCTTACCAAGACATTGTTCAGTTGAATAGTTTGGACAGAGGTTTTCCAGTATCAAATACTTTAATTAACTTTTTCTGTATTAAATAATCATTCAAAACTCTCTTTCCTGTTTTCTACTTTTCTTCTCTATAGACATTCAATTCCTCTTCACACTTGATCTCTTCCTCCTTCCAAACACTATTCCCCCTGCTACTATTTGGGTTTCTGCCAGGTACTTGTGACCTGGATTGGCCACTGTTAGAAACAGGATACTGGACTAGATGGACCATTGGTCTGATCCAGTATGTTCTTATGTTCTATCTCACCCTCTCTCTAGATTCTCTTCACTTTTCTCAAACCCCTTTCTTCCAGATACACTTTACCCTTATTTAATTCCTCTTTTCCCCTCTAAAGATGTCCTTTCTTTTTAATAATCTCTTCTTCTCATACCCTCTCCCCCAACAAATACTGTCTCCTACTCTCACCCTGATTTGTCCATGCCAAGTTGTTTTTCTCCTGCCCTCAGTTCTTCATCTTCCCCATTCTCCCAGGATGATCAGACCACTACACTCGACCCCCCTCCCCATTGACCATACCCTACTTGCTGGTAACAGGAGATTTATTTACTCTGAGGCTATCTCCTGCTACTATGAGACCAAATCTTGCAACTCTTATTGTGAGCACCTCCTGAGTTCTCCACCTGCTCCAATTCCTCTGTTTGCCAGCTCCTTTGTACATCGGGAGAACAGTCTCCAGCATATAGGCAGAAAAGGGAGAAAGTGGACTTTCAAACCAGACACTGATTTGTGAGGAGAACCCTGGAGCATTGCCAGTCACTCAGACTTTATTCCTGCAGTAAGACCTCCATGAGCGCTAGCGATCCTGCTGCCATTACTGCTGACATCTGTTTAATTCGAACTGAGCCGGTGGTGATTAGATAACACCACTGGCAGGTGCTTCAATAGCGAGACCACCGCTGGGATCACACTAATACTTTTCATTGAGGGACTTGCTCTACCTCAGCTTACCCATTCCTGCGGTAAGCTCTCCCTGAGCTCCAGCGATCATTTTGCCATTACTGCTGATATCTGTTTACTTTTGAACTGAGCCAGCAGTGATTGGATAACATCACCTGCAGCCGCTTTAGTAGCGAGACAACCGCTGGGGTGTCATGTTTCAGGCATCATGCCAAAGGGGCTCACCTCTTTGTGCGTGTCATCGGGCGTGGTCTTGGGCAATGACTTTATACTTAATTTTAACCTTATCTTAAGCCTCAGGTAATGTTAATCTTACATAATGTTTCTAATGTCTAATCTAGCCAACTGTTTGTCTATACTGCTTCTAATTCCTTGGCTGTTTGGCTACCAAACTGTCTCTTTAGAAGACAATTATAACATACCATTATACCTTACAAGCAACTGTTAAAGCTTGGGGTCCTTCTACTAAGCTGTGTAGGCACCTACGTGCACTCAATGCATGCCAGTTTGGAACTATCGCCTGGCTATTACGGGCGGTAATTTCATTTTTTACGCATGTCCACTACATGCGCCGGAAAATATATTTTATTTTCCAGTGCATGGCACTAACTGGGCGGTAATTGGCATTTTGGGCCAGAAAAAAAAGGCATTTTTTACAGGCACGCTGAAAAATGGATCTGCTTCCTCTCATTTACCACACAGGAATCGCTAGCGCGGCTTTGCAAACGAAGCCCTTAATTTGCGGTCATATTTTCCACCTTTACCTAATTCCCCTGTATCTTTCTCATGCTCAATTTTTCTAAAAATGAGCATGTGTGCCAGCAAGGGAAGGCAGGGCAGGCAGCATGGCAGCAACTATCACCCCAGGAAAGCTTCTGCAGGCAGGGCTTTAGGACCCCTGGTAACCCAGGTATGTGGGGTTACTGTGGGGGTCGAGAGTGGCAGGGAAGTGGGGTAAACTGCGCTCCCCACTTTGGGCTCATGCCCCCTCCCAGCAGCATTTTCAATAGGATAACCTAAGCTACCCTTACGTACAACAACATTCTTATCTACGTGCCCTGCTAAGGTTAGCTAGGCATTATTTATTTATTACATTTGTACCCCACGCTTTCCCACTCAAAGCAGGTTCAATGCGGCTTACATAGTAATTGGGATTACAAAGTATTGGTGGAGAGAAATAAGTTGAGTATTATCGGAGTAATAAAAGAAATAGGAATGTAGAAATGCAGGGATGAGGGGAGTAGGAGAAGTAGGAGCAAGGGTACGTGAGCAGTTGGAGGGTAGATGAGGTGGAGGGGGATGGGCAAGAGTGAAGGGAGTAGGAGAGGTGTGAGTAAGGGTTGAGAAAACCATAGCACAGTAAGTACCTCCACTCAGGATTTAAAAGAAGCTGCTGCAGAAAATATGCAAGATTTTTATTGCTTTCTCGAGATTCAGCTCTGAAAAACGACTGTATGTTTCCAGCTCGACCAGAAGCTTAGCCGGCGGTGGGAGGCAGGGCTGGTGGTTGGGAGGTGGGGATAGTGCTGGGCAGACTTATACGGTCTGTGCCAGAGCCGGTGGTGGGAGGCGGGGCTAGTGGTTGGGAGGTGGGGATAGTGCTGGGCAGACTTATACAGTCTGTGCCAGAGCCGGTGGTGGGAGGCGGGGCTGGTGGTTGGGAGGTGGGGATAGTGCTGGGCAGACTTATACAGTCTGTGCCAGAGCCGGTGGTGGGAGGCGGGGCTGGTGGTTGGGAGGTGGGGATAGTGCTGGGCAGACTTATACAGTCTGTGCCAGAGCCGGTGGTGGGAGGCGGGGCTGGTGGTTGGGAGGTGGGGATAGTGCTGGGCAGACTTATACGGTCTGTGCCCTGAAAAAGACAGGTACAAATCAAGGTAAGGTATACACAAAAAATGGCACATGTGAGTTTATCTTGTTGGGCAGACTGGGTGGACCGTGCAGGTCCTTTTCTGCCGTCATCTACTATCCTATATAATAAAACGCACCTCCAACATTCTGAAGCTGACTGTGTGGACATAAGCCTTGAGGCATTCGTGCTTCTGTATCCATCTCCTGAAATGATTACGTCTCCCACTTCCTGGTGCGTCAGCAGCGACAGTGCCCAATCACAACATAGCAGCGCGAGCCAACTCCGTCGCGTACCTGTGCTGACGGGGGACCCCAACCCCCGACAGCCGAAGTTCTCTTCTCGGCTGCCGTGGCGTTGCTTGCTGAATGATCTGATCAAGTTTCTGTGCCTGCGTCTGACATAAGACACACGCACAGAAACTTGATCAGACCATTCAGCAAGCAACGCCGGCGCAGACGAGAAGAGGACTTCGGGGGTTGGGGTCCTCCATCAGCACAGGTATGTGACGGCGGCGGGGGAGGGTTTTCGGCGGAAAGGGGAGGTCGAGAGGATCGTGGCAGGGGGGGTCCAGGCGTCAGTAACGTGGAGGCGGGGGTGTTGAAATTGGAGGGAGGGGGAGTCTGGAACTCAGTGGAAGGGGCGTGAGGGGGCCTTGAACTGGAAGGGAGGGAGGGGGGTCTGGAACTAGGGAGGGAGGGAGGCGTGGGTCTCGGAGGGGACAGAGCGAGAGAGCGAGGGAGGGTGGGGGATTACCTTGCTAGCGCCCGTTTCATTGCCTACCGAAACGGGCCTTTTTTTACTAGTGTTACTATGTGGTTGGCTTGCCAGCCGCTGGGTTGAATGAGACTGTATGTACTCATGACACATTCTGATGTGTGAGCCAGAATTTGCTGCCATTCCTCTGTCATTTTGCAGGGTGGACCCGGTTCATCTGTTTATTTCCTCCACTAGAGCTACGAGTTATTGGCAGTGGTTTATGGCGGATGACAGCCATCAGTAGCGCTGCCAGGAATTTATCAAGTAATTAAAAGAAAATTCTGCGCAACCTCACCCATTACAACCTACACCTACTGTCATCTCCTAACAAATATGAAGTACTTGACAGGATCTTTCCTCTTAAAATACTTTCATTAAATACGATACTATTGTACAAGTATTTGTTATGAACTGAAACGGAAAAGAAAGAGGAAACAGAGATTAGGAACATGCAGCTCAATGCAGGACAACTGTATTGCCTTCCCTCCATCCTTCCGTGCCATAATCCTGACTATTTATAGCATGCAAAGATCTTTCCTTGTCTTCTTTTCAATTAACGTGGTTGCCTTGCTAGTCCACTTGGATATCTAGAAATTGAAGTGAACAAACAAGGATAGATGACATCCTTTTATTGGACTAAGGGCCTCTTTGATGAAGCCGCGTTAGCGATTTGAGCTGGAAAGAGCAGGAGGCTGTGGTAACTTTACCTTGCTCAGGTGGAAGGGTTAATGGCTGGTGGGATTTGGTTAGGGGAAAAAGAAGGGAGAAGTATTGAGGTCAGGGAGGGTGAAGAAGGGGAAAAGTTAGTGTTGGGGAGAAGGAAAGGGAAGGTAAGGAGATTCAGAGATGCCAAGGGCGGCCTACCCCAGTGCTGGAGATTTACCACCACAATGCTGTAGACTGAAGGCCAAATGAGTGAGATTTTTCTCGCGGACCCCAACCATGTATAAACTAGTTCTGGTAGATGCACATTCCAAAAACTGACATATTCCAATCAATAAATAGAACATAAAATTCTTTTTTTCTACCTTTGTTGTCTGGTCATACGTAAACCATGCTGAATATTGACCTCTACATTTTGGGGGCACTTATTTTGCCTCTAGACATTCATGACTGGTCCCTTACAGTATATATGATTTACTTCCAACATTGGTTGGGTTACAAATAGTGAAAAGGAGATGGAAGAAAAGCCTGCCTTTTTGTGGTTACAGTCAAAGTGGCTTACATATTATATACAGGTACTTATTTTGTACCTGGAGCAATGGAAGGTCAAGTGACTTGCATATAGTCACAAGGAGCTACAGTGGTAATTGAACCTGGTTCTCAGGCCAGTGCACTAACCATTAGGCCAGGGGGTGGGCCTGGGCCCAAGATGGGTGGGCAGAAGAACTCCGCCCTGTCCCACAAGTGATTTGGTCTCTTCCTCTCTCGGGGCATAATCGAACGTTGCCGCCGGCGATCTATTTTGACGGCAGCGTAACAGCTGGCCGGAACCGTATTATCGAAAAAGATGGCCAGCCATCTTTTTTTTTTTTCGATAATACAGTTTGGCCCGGCCAAATGCCAGAGTTCGCCGGGTTTGAGATCGCCGGTTTTGTTTTTCAGCGATAATGGAAAAAAATGCCGGCCATCTCAAACCCGGCGAAATCTAAGGCATTTAGTCATGGGAGGAGCCAGCATTTGTAGTGCACTGGACCCCCTGACATGCCAGGACACCAACCGGGCACCCTAGGGGGCACTTTTAAAAATTAAAAAATATATATACAAATACCTCCCAGGTGCATAGCTCCCTTACCTTGGGTGCTGAGCCCCCCAAATCCCCCCAAAACCCACTCCCCACAACTCTACACCACTACCATAGCCCTTATGGGTGAAGGGGGTACCTACATGTGGGTAGAGTGGGTTTGGGGGGGGGGGTTGGAGGGCTCAACACTTACCACCACAAGTGTAACAGGTGGGGGGGGGGGGGATGGGCCTCGGTCCGCCTGCCTGAAGTCCACTGCAACCAACAAAAACTGTTCCAGGGACCTGCATACTGCTGTCAGGGAGCTGGATATGATATTTGAGGCTGGCAAAAAAGGTTTTTATTTTTATTTTTTTAGTGTGGGAGGGGGTTGGTGACCACTGGGGGAGTATGGGGAGGGCATCCCCCATTCCCTCCAGTGGTCATCTGGTCAGTTGGGGCACCTTTTTGTGGCTTGGTCATGAAAATAAAAGGACCAAGTAAACCCGGCGAAATACTGCTTAACGCCGCTTTTTTTTCCATTATCCGCGAAAGCCGGCCATCTGGTAGCCATGCCCATGCCCGCCCATGTCCCATCTTCGCTACGCCGCCAACACGCCCCCTTTAACTTTCGCTGGCGCTGCGACGGGAAAGCGGCGATGGTGTCAAAAAAGCCGCTTTCGATTATACCGATTTCGCCGCTTTTCAGAGATCGCCGGCCATCTCCTGATTTATGTTGGAAGATCGCCGGCGATCACTTTCAAAAATAAGCCTGATTGATAACTTCTCCCTTAGTCAAAGAAAAGAGAAATGTTTCTAGAAATCAAAATTACTGCTATATGTAATAAAAGTGAGCCAAGTATAAGGTGATCAAGCCATTATGACATCGCTGATGAGGTTGACTCTGGTGGAACGAGGCATTATGACATCACAATATCAGCTCTGGTTATCAAAGACTGAAACTCTTTGCACTAACGGGGTAAGTTATCAACTTGGGCTACTGTTAAGATGTGTTATTTTACCACTAACTCATGCTATTTTAGCACAGGCCCCATTTTATGTAGTGAGACCTATTTACTAATAACTGGTGTTAACAGTAAAATAAACCATCTTAATGGTAGCCACCCATTAATTAAAGAAAAAAAGAAATGTCTCTAAAAGTCCAAATCACTGGTATATGGAAAAGGAAAGTGAGCCAAGCACTGCATAATGAAGCCATTGTGACATCACTGATGAGGTTGGCTCTTAAGCATTGATGGAATGAGGCATTATGACATCACAATATCAGCTCTGGTTACCAGAGACCAACTCTTCACACTATGGTGGGGGGGGGGGGGGGGGGGGGAGTTACCAATGTGGGCTTTTAAAGTGGGTTATTTTGCCACTAACATGCTATTTTAGCAAAGGCCCCATTTTATGCAGTGAGACCTAGTAACTAATAACTGGGGTTAAAAGTAAAATAACACATCTTAACAGTAGCCCACATTAATAATTTCCCCTCTTACCCCCTAATTCTGTGCTCTACAAGGGAGGTGCCAATTAGGCACCTAACTTTAGGTACTCAATCAGAAGTTAGGTGCTCAAATGGGGGTAAATGACAGGTGCCTTAGATGCTATTCTATAAGTGAGCAAATTGCAGAGCATGGGGTCGATATTTAGCCAGCAGCGATCAGCGTTTTGCTGACCATTGCTGGCATTATACCCGAAAATCAATGTCAGGCAGAGACGGACTGACCATTTGAGCAACCGGGCAGTGCCCAGGGGCCCAGAGGCTCTAGAGTACCCAGAGGCTCTGCCCAGATGCCTGGTGTTAAGCTGGTGATCTAGTGCCCTTAGTGGGGGGGGGGGGGGGATATGTTCTTTCCTGCCTTGCCCACTGGGCTGCTGCTATTCCCCCCCACCGCCCGGCATCACTGCATTTTAAAAATGGCGGCTGAGACTCCCTGCAGAAGTCTCGTGAGACTGTCGAGACCCGCAAGACTACTGTGGGAAGTCTCGGCTGCACCGGCAGGTGGGGGGAATAGTGGCAGCACAGCAGGCAAGAAAGAAGATACCCCCTGCAGAGGCCATCAGGACCCCTCAGGTAGGACCAGGGCAGTGGGGTCGTCGGCTGCGGCAGCAGGGGCAGTAGGGGCGGCAGGAGGGGTGTCGAGCAGCAGCCGGGTGGGGGGGGGGGACCAGACCACCCTCAGTCTGCCTCAGATGTCAGGTCCAGACTTCAGCATTGAATTTCTGTATATATGAAGCCAGACAAATTGTAGCCAGTTAAGGGGCCCTTTTACTAAGCTGCGGTAAAAGGGGGCCTGCGCTAGCATCAGAACGTGTTTTTGACGAACGCTGAGGCCCCCTTTTACTGCAGTGGGTAAAAGGCTGTCCATTTTTTACAAAAAGAAATGGCCACGTGGTAAGTGAACCGCTTACCACACATCAATTTCAGTGTGGGGGGGGGGGGGGGGTCCTTGCTGCCACCCATTCAGATGGTGCTAGGGGCTCCCATGTTATCCCGGCGGTACGCACTACCCGATTACCGCCAGTTAAGTTCTGGCACTACAAAAATAAACAAAATTCCTGTAGAGTCGGAAATGGTACACGCTGAGATTGGGAACTTCCGCTGGGGGGCTCCTGCGGCAGTTCCAGATTGGCACGCAGCATGTGCCAACCCTTTAGTAAAAGGGCCCTTAAGTGAGATCTTTGGTATTTAACCATCTATAAAGAACCGCCTTTTACGCGATCCTATTTATGCAGTTAACTTTAACCAGTTAAGTTTCCAATATCGCACTTAACCTGTTAAGTGCCAACTCAACTGCCAAAATTCCCCCAAATTAGCCGGTTTTGGCTTGGGCACTACCCAGGCACTTTCAGCCGCATTATTCAGTTAAGTGCCACTGAAAACGCCCGGTTAGCCCCAGACAGGTGACTTTAAACAGCCAGGAGCCTCTCCTGGCCATTTTAATTATTTTGAATATCAAGGCTCAACCTTATAGAATACTGTAAGTTGCTCACCAAAGTGCCAACATTTAAATGGGCCTTTTACATGGTATGTGCGTTCTTCCTAAAAGTTGGTACCCCAGTGCCAACTCAGGCAGTATTCTATAGCAGAATCTGTGTGCTCAGATGCTCTTATAGAATACTAGTAAAAAAGGCCCATTTCTGACACAAATGAAACGGGCGCTAGCAAGGTTTTCCTCGGAGTGTGTATGTTTTGGAGAATGTATGTGAGAGTGACTGTGTGAGAGTCAGAGTGAAAGTGTGAGTGTGTGTGTGTGTGTGTGTGAGAGAGAGAGTGAGTCTGGGTGTGAGTGTGTTTGTGAGAGAGTGTGTGTATGAGAATGAGAGTGTGTGCAAGTGTGTATGTGAGACACAGTGTGAGAGAGAGTGTGTGTGTGTGTGCGAGAGAGAGAGAGTGTGTGTGAGACACAGATTCTCTGTGAGAGTGAGTGTATGAGACCAAGTGAGTGTGTGAGTGACTGTGTGGCACATAGAGAGTGAATGTGATACAGTGTGAGACAGAGTGTGTGAGAGTGAGAGTCAGAAAGACATTGTATATGAGAGAGAGAGTGTGAGCCTTGCCCTCCCAATCCATGCCCATCTGTCCCCTGCCCCCTCCATTCATCCTTTTCCAG
The DNA here is from genome assembly GCF_901765095.1 of Microcaecilia unicolor. Classification (NCBI taxonomy): domain Eukaryota; kingdom Metazoa; phylum Chordata; class Amphibia; order Gymnophiona; family Siphonopidae; genus Microcaecilia; species Microcaecilia unicolor. The sequence goes on along the minus strand of NC_044035.1, from coordinate 348,368,150 downwards.
CAATTCCCCTCTCTCCCTGAGCCCTGCCCTCCCAATCCATGCCCATCCATGCTCCTCTCTCACCTGCCCCCTCCATTCATCCCTATCCAGCAATTCCCCTCTCTCCCTGAGCCCTGCCCTGCAATCCATATCCATCCATGCCCATCTGTCCCCTCCATTCATCCCTATCCAGCAATTCCCCTCTCTCCCTGAGCCCTGCCCTCCCAATCCATGCCCATCCATGCTCCTCTGTCACCTGCCCCCTCCATTCATCCCTATCCAGCAATTCCCCTCTCTCCCTGAGCCCTGCCCTGCAATCCATATCCATCCATGCCCATCTGTCCCCTCCACTGATCCCTATCCAGCAATTCCCCTATCTCCCTGAGCCCTGCCATCCCAATCCATGCCCATCCATGCTCCTCTGTCCCCTGCCCCCTCCATTCATCCTTTTCCAGCAATTCCCCTCTCTCCCTTCCATGACCCCCCCTCGCATCCATGCTCCTCTCTCTCCCATGTCCCAGCCTGGCCCGCCCTCTTCTCCCCCCCCTTCGCATCCATGCCCCCCCTTTCGCATCCATGCTGTCGTTTCTCCCCTGCCCTCCCGCTCCCATTGTTCAACTTTACTGCCCACCCTCTTCTCTCCCCCCAACATCCCTTTTTTTTTTCTTTTTAAATTTACCTCGGTGGCGGTTCTGGCAGCGCAGCGTCAGGGAAGGAGGCGGCGCTCCCGACGTCTAGCCTTCCCTTTGCTGTGTTCCGCCTTCTTCTGACGTCATCCTTGACGTCAGAAGAAGGCGGAACACAGCGAAGGGAAGGCTAGAGACGTCGGGAGCGCCGCCTCCTTCCCTGATGCTGCGCTTTGTTTTTTTTTTTTCCGCCCTCGATGTCATGACGTTTGACGCGAGGGCGGGGCAGAGACGGCTGGCTGGCTTCACACCATGAATCCACGAACCCTACAGGGAGTGTTTGAGTGACTTCAGAACGTTGTCTTCAGAACGTTCACGGTGCGTTTTATTATATTAGATTATCTTAGTTCACAGATTTTGGCCACATAGGGCCTGGTACTCAAAACCATTTAAGCGGCCAGGAGAGGCTGCTGGCGATTTAAATTGCCTGGTTGAGGCTATTTACCAACATTCAGTGGCATTTAACCAGACAGTTCCTCTGCATATTGTTGCTAAATGGCCAACCCCTAAGCAGCTAGGTAAGGGGTAGGCCGGGGCAGAAATTGGGTGAAGCATTGCCCTAGCTGGTTAGTGGCGATATTCAAACCACTAACCGGCTAAGTAAGCGAATAATGTTATGGCAGAAAAAAGGCTGTCCTTACTTGATGTGCCAAATTTAACTGAGCCCCAGCCCCTCCCCCCCCCCCCCCAACTCACCTCAACTCACCTCCATAGGCTTCCTGGGCCCTACCTGGAGAAGTCCTTGGTGGTCTAGGGGGGAATTGGGCAGGAGCAATTGCCCAGCCCGGCACTGCCTCCTCTTCAAAGGTCAGCAGCCTCACGGTACTACAGGTGGATTGGAATGGGGAAGGCCCACCAGACCTGTGTTTTATTTTTTAAAATTTTGCATTATTTATGCGGGCCTGGTTGACATTCAGCTGGGGCCTGTATATCTGTCTTATGTGGGCCTTGACTGAATACTGACCAGGACCCACATGAACTCTGATGGCTACCATAGAGACAATTAGGCCTAGATATTCAATGCTGGTGGTTGGACATGGCCTGTCACCAATTATCCGGGGCTAACTTAGCCTTTGACGGTCAGAATTAAAAAAAAAAAACATTGACCACTGTCAGTTAAGTGTCGACCCAATCATTTTTAGCATCCTTTATAGAATTTCCCCTTTAGTGCATTATCCATGTAGGGAGTGCCATTGAGTATTGTAAGCTCTTTGGGCAGGGACTGTCTTTTTTCTATGTTTGTGCAGCGCTGCGTACGCCTTGTAGCGCTATAGAAATGCTAAATAGTAGTAGTAGTAGTCTCTTGTAACCAGAGCTAATATTGTGATGTCATAATGCCTCAGGCCACCAATAAGAGCCAACCTCATCAGTGATGTCACAATGGCTTGATTGTCCTATACTTGGCTCACTTTTATTACATAGCTCTTTGAACAGGGACTGTCTTTCTTCTATGTTTGTGCAGCGCTGCGTACGCCTTGTAGCGCTATAGAAATGCTAAATAGTAGTAGTAGTATCCACATATAACTTGCAATGTCAACGCTAGATGTTTCACATTCTGCCCGTTTTTTGTACGGGCTGATCGGATGTTTAACTTACATATTTAGTAGCTAAATGTTGTGAAGTATTGCCATTCCCAAAGTGTCCCAAATCTCACCCCATTTTTAGATGAATAACTTTGGCAGTATAACAATTTATACACACAAAATTATCCATTTGAATGACATGGATTTTTTTTTAAATTAACCCATGTGGTTGGCTCTGCTTTTGTATATCAGGTCCAACAATTACATAAGCTACCCTGCCACCCACCCTGGCCCCTTCTCTCTCATGGCCTGCATCTCTGACATAACTTCCTGTTTCTTCAGAGGCTTGCAGCAGTAGAGAGAAAGGACCGGGGCCGGCGGCAGGGCAACGTATGGGAACCGCTGTCGTGCTGACTTTTGGGAAAGCAAGTAAAAAAGGTAAATTCAGGGAAGAAGGTTGGGGAAGGAAGGGGGAGACAGTGGCCGGGAAGGAGGGGGTGGAGCTAGGACAGAAGCTCATCCCCTCGCTTCAGGAGGCAGACCGTCTTGGGCTACCCCTGTGTGCATAATTCACGCTTACTACTACTACTACTTATCATCTCTAAAGCGCTACTAGTCGTACACAGCGCTGTACACTTTAACATAAAGAGACAGTCCCTGCTCGACAGAGCTTACAATCTAATCAGGACAGACAAACAGGACAACAAAAGATAAGGGAATATTAAAGTGAGGATGATAAAATAAGGGTTCTGAACAAGTGATTAAGGGTTAGGAGTTAAAAGCAGCATCATAAAGGTGGGCTTTTAGCTTAGATTTGAAGACGGCCAGAGATGGAGCTTGACGTACCAGCTCAGGAAGTCTAGCACACATCATCCCAGTGCCTGCTTTAGGTGAGCTGTAGAGACTTTTCCCCTGTGTCCATATTTCCTTCATTTTCTCCCTAGCAGCCATGAAAACTCTCTTTCTCCCCTATAGCTTAATATACCTAAATTGGCAGTGTTCATGTTTTCTGTTCATGGATTTTTCTCTAAGAAGTCTTTGAAACCAAACACTCCCTCTTTATCCCGTACCACTTCCTCCCTTGGAACTGTTCATTCTGGGCTGAGAAGTCCCATTAGGGTTTTAACTTTCATTAAAGACAAAAAAAAAAAAAGCAGATAAAAATGTCTGGAGGTTTGAACACAGTCCAAATAATCAGCTTCAAGTCTATGCAAAAAAATATCACGGAGCAGAAGCAAGAGAGCGAATGTACAGTGGAAAGAGCTGCCTGTACTCGGAGACCTGATGTGTTTTGCGGTCATCTTGCCATGATTATATCAGCATTTTTCCACGGAGCAGAAGACATGTTTGCTGTACCTCTCAACCTATCCAAGAAAGCACAAAGGCAGATGGTCTGCAAACTCCAAGATGGAAGATACACAAAGCAGATCGTCAAAATAAAAATAATTTATTGACAAAAAAAATCAATTAATAATATGTATAAACACACATAAATAGCCCAACACAGGCCGTGTTTCGCCCGGCAGGGCTGCTTCAGGGGCTATGATAAAATAAAATAATAAAACAAATTGTAAACATATATAATGTTAAACAACTAAATATCTAAAATCATGCATAAATAGGTATGTATACACAATCAAAAATCTAAAAACAAAAAATGTTTGACATAGATATATAACACCAATATCCCATAAATAGTAATGCAAGCTTGTGCACAATCATAAGAAAATCATATTTAAAAATCATACTGAAAATCATAATATGTTAAATCATTGTGAAATTAAATATGATTTTCTTATGATTGTGCACAAGCTTGCATTACTATTTATGGGATATTGGTGTTATATATCTATGTCAAACATTTTTTTTTTGTTTAAAGTAATTTTATTGATAACTCAAAGTTAAGCAACACAACACACAACATACACAATATTGCCAACTTACAAACAATAAGATACTATGCATGAACCATACAGCTTGTAAACTGCCCATACCCCCCCACCCCACCCCTCCCCTTCCCATCCCCTCCATCCCACCCCTGTACCACTCAATTTCCAAAAACTCCGTATGAATTCAAGGAAGTACAACAGTACCAATAATCCAGAACTGTTTGGCAGTCTACAGATTATACGGTGACCTCTGTACTCTAGGGAAAGCAGCTTACTACGAGGCAGAGAGTGTCAAACATTTTTTGTTTTTAGATTTTTTGATTGTGTATACATACCTATTTATGCATGATTTTAGATATTTAGTTGTTTAACAATATATGTTTAAATTTGTTTTATTATTTTATCCTCTCAACCTATCTCCATAGGAAGACTTCTCATGAAAATGACCTTCAGGTCCAGTCCAAGAACCTGTCTAATCACCTGCAATTGCAATGACCCCTTGTCCTTAATGACTGACCCAGTGCAGGGCTGCAACTAATCCATACTGAAGTTTTATCCTGTAGAGAGAAAGAGGGCAGCAGCGTTAACTCAGACCTGGAAAACGAGGTTTACATCTCACATTTTACACTAGGGACGGGCAGTCAAAATTCTTTGTGTCATTTTTTCAGGTTTTTTTTTTTTTTTAAATTCAGAAACGAATCTCATCGAGAGTGTGTGCGCTCTTTGCAAAAATTGCGCACTATCATCGACGAATGAGATTTTGTCGCAATTGACAGACCATCCCTGAAATACACAGGGACCCTTCTACAAAGCGGTGGCAAGCCCGCTCACTAAAAAGGACGTACTGCCAGGCTACCGGAGCAGCATGGTGGCAAATCACTTGTGGGACAGGGCGGAGTTCCGCCCACCCAACTTGTCTGTCTACGCCCCTGCCACCCTGCCGCTAAGCAGATAGCTAACATTTTTTATCTTTCTGTTAAATTATTGTTCTACAGTGCTATTAAATGTATATATTTCAAATACTGTTTCATGTTCGTCCTATTGCTAGGTTTCAATTTGCCAATTGCAAGTTTACCTCACTGATTGTATTATTAATCTTATATTTGGTCATTTTACTGTTGTTGTTATCCTAACTCTATCTGATTAGTGGCTGAATGTCGTAGCAAACCAGATAACCTCCAACTCTGCCCAAGCTCCATCCACTGACTACCACTGCACTACTACTACTACTACTACTACTACTATTTAGCATTTCTATAGCGCTACAAGGCGTACGCAGCGCTGCACAAACATAGAAGAAAGACAGTCCCTGCTCAAAGAGCTATGTAATAAAAGTGAGCCAAGTATAGGACAATCAAGCCATTGACATCACTGATGAGGTTGGCTCTTATTGGTGGCCTGAGGCATTATGACATCACAATATTAGCTCTGGTTACAAGAGACTACTACTACTACTTATCACTTCTATAGCGCTACAAGCATACGCAGCGCTGCACAAACATAGAAGAAAGACAGTCCCTGCTCAAAGAGCTTACAATCTAATAGACAAAAAAGAAATAAAGTAAGCAAATCAAATCAATTAATGTGAATGGGAAGGAAGAGAGGAGGGTAGGTGGAGGCAAGTGGTTACGAGTCAAAAGCAATGTTAAAGAGGTGGGCTTTCAGTCTAGATTTAAAGGTGGCCAAGGATGGGGCAAGACGTAGGGGCTCAGGAAGTTTATTCCAGGCGTAGGGTGCAGCGAGACAGAAGGCGCGAAGTCTGGAGTTGGCAGTAGTGGAGAAGGGAACAGATAAGAAGGATTTATCCATGGAGTGGAGTGCACGGGAAGGGGCGTAGGGAAGGACGAGTGTGGAGAGATACTGGGGAGCAGCAGAGTGAATACACTATCTGGATAGCACCGGGGGGGGGGGGGGGGGGGGGGGGGGGAGTTAAGTTCCTTTGAGATCAGCTCCTATAATGCCATGATTAGTAAAGAGGCTACAGCCTGGATTTTAGTGCAAACTCCTTTACACATCTGTTGCCACCACTGAAGTTGCGTTCCTTCACACTTTGCCATTAAAGAAGTGATACACAGATGCCAATGTGACGGGCAAAAGAGTAGGACACCATAAAACGCAGAAAGAAACCTGCTAAAACAAAGTGGGTCCGGATCCCTTACATTTCTCTTTGCTTGAGACTTTTCAGGGCAGTGTGTGCGGACAATACTTATTTAAACCAATTGTGGAGCAGAGAAGCTTTTGAAACCCATATTTTCCAGGATTGATGGTTCAGGATGGGAACATCTGGAATGGAAACCCTATTGTCGAAAGGTCATCTTATGTATCCAGTAATAAGTGAGTTGCAATAAATTCTGTCATCGTTTTTTTTTTTTAAATACAATGTTAGCATTTATGATGAAATCTTTCTGCCTATGAAACATGAATGTTGCAATTGTTCCCAAATGGAAAAAAAAATTATAGGCAGGTTGCACTTTTTTTTTTACAGCCCTCCTTCATTTCCTGTTGCCACCCACAAATAATACGGGTTCTCAAACCTGCAACAATCTCTCACTTTCCATCTGTACAGCTGTTTGAAGAAGAAAAAGGAGGCTATTTGAATTCTACAGCAACTCCACAGCAGGGGTAGTAGCTACAGGGGTCAGCCCAGGGATGACTGGATCCCATTTAATTCAGCTGTGGAACTCAGACCTGCTGGGATTCCCTGGGGTTTACGGCTGAGCTAATCCCCTTTGGCTTTTTGATGAAAGAAAATGACTTTGATTTTTTTCCCCCTCTGGCTTTCTAAAAATAAAAATCCAGAAAAATTTCAACATTCTAAAGAGTGTTGATCTTTTCATCTTACTCACTCTTTTTGCTGCATTCATGAACTAGCTGCATAGTAACATACTACTACTACTACTTAACATTTCTAGAGCGCTACTAGGGTTACGCAGCGCTGTACAAAATAAAGAAGGACGGTCCCTGCTCAAAGGAGCTTACAATCTAAGGAACGAAATGTCAAGTTGGGCAGTCTAGGTTTCCTGGGCAGAGGTGTAGAGGTTAGGTGCCGAAGGCGACATTGAAGAGGTGGGCTTTAAGCAGAGATTTGAAGATGGGCAGGGAGGGTCCTGGCGTATGGGCTCAGGGAGTTTGTTCCACGCGTGGGTGAGGCGAGGCAAAAAGGGCGGAGTCTGGAGTTGGCGGTGGTGGAGAAGGGTACTGAAAGGAGGGATTTGTCTTGAGAGCGGAGGGTACGGGTAGGAACGTAAGGGGAGATGAGGGTTGAGAGGTAAGGAGGGGCTGCAGATTGAGTTCATTTGTAGGTTAGTAGCAGAAGCTTGAATTGAATGCAGTACCTGATCGGAAGCCAATAAAGTGACTTGAGGAGAGGGGTGGTATGAGTGTATCGGTTCAGGCGGAAGATAAGACGTGCGGCATAACATAGTAGATGACGGCAGAAAAAGACCTGCACGGTCCATCCAGTCTGCCCAACAAGACAAACATATGTGTATACCTTACCTTGATTTCTTCCTGCCTTATTTAGGGCACAGACCGTACAAGTCTGCCCAGCAGTATTTCCCGCCTCCCAACCACCAGTCCCGCCTCCCATCACCGGCTCTGGCACAGACCGTATAAGTCTGCCCTCCACTATCCTCACCTTCCAACCACCAACCCCTCTTCCCCCCACCTGCTCCGCCACCCAATTTCGGCTAAGCTTCTGAGGATCCATTCCTTCTAGCTGCATCAGTGTCTGTTAGGGACCAGCCACAATGACATATTAAAAAGACAGGCACCATGCTAAACAAGCTGCTGCAAACTGAGGTGTGATTCAGTTTCAGAACTCAAGGATACACATAAAGTAGCACATATGAGTTTATCTTGTTGGGCAGACTGGATGGACCGTACAGGTCTTTCTCTGCCGTCATCTACTATGTTACTATTGGGCTCATTTTGGAAAGAGAAGGACGCCCATTTTTCGACATAAATCAGAAGATGGACCTCCTTCTCCCAGGGTCGTCCAAATCGGTATAATCAAAAGTAGGGATGGCCAAAGTTCATGGGGGCGTGTCGGATGCGTAGCGAAAGCGGGACCTGGGCGTGCCTAACACTAGGATGTCCTCGACCCATAATCGAAAGAAACAAGGACGTCCCTGATGAACACTTGGATGACTTTACCTGGTTGTGTTTTTCTTATGACTAAGGCACAAAAGGTTGCCCGAAATGACCAGATGACCACCGGAGAAAATCGGGGATGACCTCCCCTTACTCCCCCAGTGGTCACTAACCCCCTCCAACCCTCAAAAAAACATCTTTAAAAATATTGTTTGCCAGCCTCTGTGCCAGCCTCAGATGTCATACTTAGCCCCATTACAGCAGTATACAGGTCCCTGGAGCAGTTTTAGTGGGTGTAGTGCACTTCAGGCAGGCGGACCCAGGCCCATTCCCCCCCCCCCCACCTGTTACATTTGTGGAGGAAACAGCGAGCACTCCAAATCCCACCAGAAACCCACTGTACCCACATCTAGGTGCCCCCCTTCACCCATAAGGGCTATGGTAATGGTGTACAGTTGGGGGTAGTAGGTTTTTTTTGTGTGTGTGTGGGGGGGGGGGGGGGGGGGGTTGGGGAGCTCAGCACACAAGGTAAGGGAGTTATGTACCTGGGATCAATTTATGAAGTTCACTGCAGTGCCCCCTAGGGTGCCCGTTTTTTGTCCTGGCATGTCAGGGGGACCAGTGCACTACAAATGCTGGCTCCTCCAATGACCAAATGGCTTGGTCATTTCTGAGATGGACGTCCTTGGTTTCCATTATCGCTGAAAATCGGAAACGACCAAGTCTAGGGATGACCATCTCTAAGGACAACCAAATTTCAGGATTTGGGCGTCCCTGATCATATTATCGAAACGAAAGATGGACGTCCATCTTGTTTTGAAAATATGGGTTTCCCCGCCCCTGGATGGGGGACGTTATACGAGGACGTCCCTTTTGATTATGCCCCTCCACGTTACTATGTTACTATGATTCCTGGCTGTGGTAATGAAGTGAGTAGTTTTGGGCCTTCTGCTAGTTAATAATGGCTGATGGAGCTCCGGGTTGGTTGACACCACTCTAGAGACTAACAGCTAACTCTGACCCCAGGTTTTAGGGTCATAGAGTCTTTTGGGAAATCAAGGCTGAATGATGCTAACATGGAGCTTCATCTTGGAGAAAAGGTGGCTGAGGGGAGATATGATAGAGGTCTATAAAATAATGAATGGAGTTGAATGGGTAGGTGTGAAGCGTCTGTTTACGCTTTCCAAAAATACTAGGACTAGGGGGCATGCGGTGAAACTACAAAGTAGTACATTTAAAACGAATTGGAGAAAATGTTTCTTCACTCAACGTGTAATTAAACTTTGGAATTCATTGCCAGAGAATCTGGTAAAGGCAGTTAGCTTAGCAAAGTTAAAAGAAAGGTTTGGATGGCTTCCTAAAGGAAAAGTCCATAGACCATTATTAAATTGGACTTGAGGAAAATCCACTATTTCTGGGATAAGCAGTATAAAATGTTTAGTATTTTTTTGGGATCTTGCCAGGTATTTGTGATCTGGATTGACCACTGTTGTTGGAAACAGGATGCTGGGCTTAATAGACCTTTGGTCTGTCCCAGTATAGCAATACTATGTACTTATGGAGGTGGTCACTGGGGGGGGGGGGGGGGGGGACAGAATATTTAAGAAAAAAATGCACTGGTCTTAAGCTCTGATAATCCATTGCCATAGCTTCCTGCGTGCCTGCTCCCATGGTCTGTCCTCTCCTGCTCCTGTCCTTGCTGGAAGTCAGGATCCAGATGATTGCATTAATGCAATATTGCGCTAATGCGATCATCTGAGTCCTGAGTGGCATGCAGGAGCAGGGGAGCACAGACCTGTAAGCAGGCAGCAAGAAAAAGCTTGCTGGCACGGGGCCTGGGTCCAGAACCTTCCTTGTAGGCTGGGCCTGGGGAATTTTGCTCCTCAGCAGCCCTGAAAAGCTAGCAGGGTGCCTAGGGGCTATTTTGTAAGGGCAGGTATAAGAAACATACCCCCAGATTCTATATGTGGTGACCAAAGTTGCGTGCGCAACTTAATTGTTTCACAAGCCAATCAGTGTCAATGAGTGACCACCATCAAGGAATTACCAACCAGAAACACAACCAGATCATCACAAACATGCCTAAACCTCCACTACCCAAACTGCAAAGGACTCAAATACAAAGCAACCTACGCATCCAGCTTCTCCTATATAAGCACACAACTATGGAACTCACTGCCAAAAGCTGTGAAAACAACCTACGACCATCTAAACGTCAGGAAATCACTAAAAACCAACCTGTTCAAAAAGACATACCCTACCAACCCAACACAAATGCCTACACTCTGCAACACAGCAAAACCAAAGCACGTAATGGACACTATATAACCCCTCCTCTCTTCGATCCCCATTGTGCCTGAACCTTAATCGACCACAACATCACCATGTATTTGTTTCTCTACCGGACTTGGCGAATGCCTTTACGGTACTATGTAAGCCACATTGAGCCTGCAAATAGGTGGGAAAATGTGAGATACAAATGTAACAAATAAATAAATAAATTACAAGCACTAATTGGCACGAATTAGAATTTACACGCACAACTTTCTAAATATAAATATTAGATCAGTGAAACCACGGGAGACGAATTGCTTTAAGGATCAAGGGAAACGTAGCTCCTTTGTAGACGTTTGCAGTAAAAGAAGTGATGTCTTATTTTCAGTTTATAAACCATTTGGCATTTCCAAGTCCGTTTTTCCCGAAACATCAAAGCAAAGTTGAATGATTTTGCTTTCCTACGACTGACTGTTCTGTTGAGCGACTGCATATTTCCAAAATCCTTCTTCCCAAGACCTCTTGACCAACACAGTTTTACAAGGGTCTTTGCATTTGATACTGTACAGTCTTCACTGGCTGGAAGCAACTTCAGCGTTCACATGAAATAAGATTTTCCTGTGCTATAATTAAAATAATAACCTTATTCATAATGCCTCTGTGTAAGTGTGTTTGGATAGTCTGTTTGCCATTATTTTGACCACAGTGGGGGTTACAGTCTAGCAGGCAGTGTAGGGAAGTAGTGAGGGTACAGATGTATGAACTGACAGACCCTGGCTCCAATCTCCTTATCCGCCACTTGTTCCGTGGCTCTAAGCAATACACTTTAACTCCTGTTTTGAGTGGGGGGTGTGCAACCCCCAAACATTTTCATTTTATGGGTTTCCCATAAGGGAACTTTTTTTTTTTTTCAATTTTTTTCATTACAGGAGCAACGTTGTCTGGAGTGTGCTTTTCTTTGGAAGAAGGGTACCCTCTTTTGAAAGAGTGTGCACTTTTCTCGAAAAGTGTTCCCTCTTTTGGAAGATATAGTAGAAATAATAGTGTCACACGATCACATTTAAGAGTCTTTCCAAAAGGTGAATTGCTGCATTCTGTAGCTTCTGCAAATGTTGCAGGTTTGATGTAGATAACTTTATATAAGCCACATTCCCATTATCTAGACAGGATATCGAAAGTGCATGAAGAAGTGTGTTTGAACGTGCTTCGTCAAGAAAATGCTTGACAGAACGTAACCGATGTAGGGTACAGAAATCCTTTCTAACCATACTAGAATGTTTGTACGTTTGGGAAGCTTGCCAGGTGCCCTTGGCCTGGATTGGCCGCTGTCGTGGACAGGATGCTGGGCTCGATGGACCCTTGGTCTTTTCCCAATGTGGAATTATTTATGTACTTATGTAGAAACCTCAAACAGTAACCGATAACCAATCGTAATACCTAGATATTTAAAAGTGTCTAATGTAGGTATACAAGGTGAGGAAAAAAAAGTTAACTCCTAGAGGCCAATATTCAGATCATAGGAATTAGCCCAGCTAACTCCCGTGGTTGGGGCTAAAACTGGATGGACAATGCTAGGCCATTTCTGGTGACCAGCATTGAATATCTGGATTACTTTTGGCTGGTTTGACTTTGACTGGCCAAAACCAATATTCAGAGGCCGGCAAGTCAAAGTCAAACCATCCAAAGATAGAACTGCCTTGCAAGTAGCTAAATATGGCCACTAAAACTAAGTGGTGATGCGTCCAAAAATCAGTACATAGCCAGTTATATGTCGTTTTAGCTGTTCATATTTACATCACTGCCCAGGGGTGGACTGACAGTGGTCGGGGCCCCCGTGGGCAGTAAAGGTCATTGGGGCTCCCCCCTGGCCACTGCCCGCTGCCCACCGCTGCACCACCACTGCACCGCTTTTCCCTCCACCATCACAGTTGCTGCCTCCCTCACACACACTGCAGACCCCTGAGCCAAAGTGGGCCTTCCACAGTGCTACCTTGAAGGACCCTGGTGGTCTAGCGGCTTCTTCAGGGGCAGGAAAGAACCTCACTCTTTCCTGCCCACTATCACTACTGTGCCCGGCGCTGCTGTGTTTTCAAAATGGCTGCTGAGACGTCTCGCGGTAGTCTTACAGGTCTTGCTGCAGGAAGTCTCAGCAGCCATTTTTAAAGCATGGCAGCGCCACCAGGTAGAGTAGTGGCAGTGGGCAGGAAAGACTGGGATTCTTTCCTGCCCTAACAGAGGCCACTAGACCACCAGGGTTCTTCAAGGTAGGACTGGGGAGGACCCACTGAGGCTGGGGGGGGGGAGGGGGCTGTAATGTGTGGTGGTGGCGGGCAACTGGGCAGAGCTCCTGGGCCTTCGGGCACTGCCCGGTTGCCCAAATGGTCCTTTCACCCCTCCAGTTGTGCCAGCAATAAATCCAAAGCTGCTTTGTTACTCCTGTCTCCAATCCAGGGGCATAGCTACTATGGGGCCATGGGGGCCTGGGCCCCCGTAGATTTGGCCCTGGACCCCCCTGCCGACGACCCTCTCACAACCCGCCATCGCCATCTGCTACCTTTGCTGGCAGGGGACCCCAACCCCCACCAGCCGAAGTCTTCTTCCTTCGTTTTGTTTCTGAGTCTGACGTCCTGCACGTTCAACTTGCAGGACGTCAGACTCAGAAACAGAACGAAGGAAGAGGACCTTGGCTGGCGGGGGTTGGGGTCCCCCGCCAGCAAGGCGACGACGACGGCGGGCAGTTGGGTCGAGAGGGTCGCCGGTGGGGGGGGGGGGGGGGGTCAAAGTTGTTGTTGGTGGTATTGGCAGTGGCGGGGGGGGGAGTGTCGGCAATGTCGGCGGGTGGGGGGGGGTTAAAATGTGCCCCCTCACCTCAGGCTCTGGACCTCCGTCCCGCTGAAGTCTGGCTACGTCCCTGCTCTAATCCACTACATTCAGGCACAGACCCTTGTGGCGGTCTTTCTTCCAGCAGTGCACCTCGCAGGGCTACACTCCGGCCTTGAACAAGCTTCCCCTGTACTTGTCCTGCTCCCAGGCTGGACTCTACTTGTCTAGCTGAAACTCTCACATCCTCTCCAGTTGCCACTTATAGGGGCAGCAACTGCTCCTTTAGTCAGCTTGTATTCATTCCTTCACTCCAGGACCCCCCCCCCCTGCTCACAAGGGTCCTGGCAGGGATACAGGCAACCATTGATGACCACTCCCACCCCCTCTGGGCATAATTCCAACTTTTATCCCCTTTGCAACTTTTCCTCCTGTCATTCACCACAGGGCAACTCTTTTCCCTGGCATTCTATTTCAAAACCACTCTCCACGGTATGGGCCTCCTCCCACCAGCTCTGGAAAAATCCATTCCATGGGGTATTACTTATGCAATTCCGGTCACCGTATCTCAAAAAAGATATAGTGGAATTAGAATTAGAAAAGGTTCAAAGAAGGGCGACCAAAATGATAAAGAGGATGGAACTCCTCTTACATGAGGAAAGACTTAAGAGGTTAGGGCTTTTCTGCTTCAAAAAGAGACAGCTGGGGGTGGGGGGGGGGGGGGGGAAAGATATGATAGAGATCTACAAAATCCTGAGTGGTGTACAATGGGTAAAGGCGAATTGACTCTATACTCTTTCAGAAAGTAGAAAGACTAGGGGACACTCAATGAAGTTACATGGTAATACTTTTAAAACTAATTGGAGAAAATATTTTTTCGCTCAAAGCATATTTAAGCTCTGGAACTTAGAGGATGAGGTAACAGGGGTTAGCATATCTGGGTTTAAAAAAGGTTTGGACAAGTTGAAAAGTCCATAAACTGCTATTAAGATAGGCATAGGGAAAGCCGCTGCTGTCCCTGGGATTGGTAGCATGGAATCTTACTGCTCTTTGGGATTCTGCCAGATACTTGTGACCTGGATTGGCACCTGTTGGAAGCAGGATACAGGGCTAGATGGACCCATTGGTCTGCCCCAGTGTGGCTATTCTGATGTTCATTTATGCATATATGCCAATATGCTACTTATTTACTTCTGTATTCCCTGCTTAAATGATAAAATGTTATTTATAGAATTACCCCCATTGCAACTGGGGTGATGGGGACCATTTCAACATTAGTATCTGCAACATTTGTGTTGGGGGGGGGGGGGGATGCTCCACATGTCTACGCCAAACTGCACCAATGTTAGGTTGATATTTTTATTTCTTCTAAATGCTGAAAAAGTTCTACCTTTTTTTTTATTTATTTCCGATCTGACGAAGAAGGGCAACCTTTGAAAGCTAATCAAGAAATGTACTAAGCTATGTCCAATAAAAAAGGTATCATCTTATTTTCTTTTCCATGTTTTATTTCTATTGATTACCTTTACATAAGTACATAAGTATTGGCATACTGGGAAAGACCAAAGGTCCATCGAGCCCAGCATCCTGTTTCCAACAGTGGCCAATCCAGGTCACAAATACCCGGCAAGATCCCCAAAATGTACAAAACATTTTATTCTGCTTATCCCAGAAATAGTGGATTTTCCCCAAGTCCATTTAATAACGGTCTACAGACTTTTCCTTTAGGAAGCTGTCCAAACCTTTTTTAAACTCTGCTAAATTAACCACCTTTACCACATTCTCTGGCAACGAATTCCAGAGTTTAATTACACGTTGAATGAAGAAAACTTTTCTCTGATTCATTTTAAATTTACTACATTGTAGCTTCATCACATGCCCCCTAATCCTATGTAAGCCACATTGAGCCTACAAATAGGTGGGGGAATGTGGGATACAAATGCAATAAATAAATAAATAAATATTTAAAAGTGGACTAACACGGCTACCACACTTCTCTACCTTTTTTTGAAACCCCTTTGGTAGGATTCTTGTTTTATACAAACCCTTTAGTTCTGTAGTTCAACATAAAGTTCACTGTGCAACACAGACAGTCGCACCTCGAGAAAGCACCGTGTCAGCTCTTTAGCAGTAGAGTACTCGACCCTTCCGAACATCACCTATCATTTCTAAAAAACACGTTCAGCATTACACACTGTTCTTTGTTAGCTAGAAAGCAAGCTGAAAGAATGATGACAGTGATCATCACGATTTTGGTATATTCGGCTAGAAGATTGCAGTTTGAGCGCTGAAACACGGCCCGTGTCGGGTTCTCGTTCATTAAAGATTGTACCATTGTTTCCAGTTCTTGAGGCCCTTTTGTGCTTTTTTTTTTTTTTTTTTTTGCTGCTTTGTTAGCTAGAAGCAGCCTGCTGTATTATAAAATATACAAGCAGAGGAAACTTTAGAACATTCAACTGCAATGAAAGAAGTCTTTCCAAGTGTTGATATTCCCTTGAAAGCACAGATAGCAAGTTACTGTAGAAGCTGACATGTATTTCAACTCAGTTTGTTCCTGCGGTTTTCCGTCACCATCTCAGAAGTAAATCTTTCTTCTTAGGAGGGGAAAAAAAAAAACGGAATAGTGGTTCTCACATGCCAAGAAATGCTGCAAGGAAAATACAGGAAGCCCAAATATGCTGGTTCCTTTCAAACTTCCTTACTTGTGGGGATAACTGATTTCATATGCTAATGAACACCCACGCAGATCTCTGACATTGTCTTACAATGATCTTAAGTGCAGTTTGTTTTGCTTTCTGTCTCCATAAAACATATCAAGATTTTTTTTTTTTTTTTTTGGGGGGGGGGGGGGGGTTGTTTTAATGGCTGGTTCAGCCTAACAGGCTCCCACTTCCTTTTCTTCATCAAGGAGTGGAGCACGATGACTAGGTGGCTAATTGAGGGTCCATAAACAAAGCCGCCACGGGGTTACCTTGAGTTGAACATGGGTTGTACACGCGGAGGATGGCGGGGAGGCAGGTGCTGAAGCTGTCATTTCGATGCAGGGGGGAGCGGCGGCAGCAGCAGTGACCTCGGGGGGGGGGGGGGGCTGAGCTGAGCTAAACACGCTCAACTTTTTTTTTTTGCTTTTGTTTTTAAAGTGTTTTTAAAGTTTTGTTTTTTTAAAGTGACGCACGTCCATAAAGGACGTCCCTGACGAGCACATTTTTTCCCCCCAATTTTTTTTTGTAACATTATAGAAGTTTTTCATCCCGCATAGCTCCAACGAGAGGTACAGACCTCTCGTTAGATTTTCCAGCGTTAAGGCAATCGGAAAAAGTTAGTGCATCTCATTACAATAGGGTTTCTACACAATTTGCTCATCTGCATTCCGTTTTCGTTAGCTGCTACCGTCGTCGGAAAAAAGTCTTTAGTGCATGCCAGGGTTTACTACTTCTACTACTACTACTTATCATTTCTATAGCGCTACTAGAAGTACGCAGCGCTGTACACTTGAACATGAAGACTACTACTACTACTACTTGACATTTCTAAAGCACTACTAGGGTTACGCAGCGCTGTACAATTTAACATAGAAGGACAGTCCCTGCTCAAGGAGCTTACAGTCTAAAGGACAAATGCACAGTCAGTCAAATTGGGACAGTCTAGATTTCCTGAAAGGTATAAAGGTTAGGTGCCGAAAGCAACATTGAAGAGGTGGGCTTTGAGCAAAGATTTGAAGATGGGTAGGGAGGGGGCTTGGCGTAAGGGGGGCTTGGCGTAAGGGCTCAGGAAGTTTATTCCAAGCATAGGGTGAGGTGAGGCAGAATGAGCGGAGCCTGGAGTTGGCGGTGGTGGAGAAGGGTACTGAGAGGAGGGATTTGTCCTGTGAGTGGAGGTTACGGGCAGGAACGTAAGGGGAAATGAGGGTAGAGAGGTAATGAGGGGCTGCAGACTGAGTGCATTTGTAGGTAAGAAGGACAGTCCCTGCTCCACAGAGCTTACAATCTACTACTACTACTACTATTATAAATCTAATTAGGTCAGACAAACAAACAGGACAAACAAGAGATAAGGGAATATTAAAGTGAGGATGATAAAATAAGGGTTCTGAACAAGTGAATAAGGGTTATGAGTTAAAAGTAGCATCAAAAAGGTGGGATTTTAGCTTAGATTTGAAGACGTACTACTTGCTTGTTAAGGGCTCATTAATGGCTCGTTAAGTTTAGTGCATCTGGCCCACAGTTCTTAAATTCCTCCTTGAGCAATATTTCCGCAACTTATCCACCAGATATTGTGGCCATTGTGGCCCAAGACCTTAAGTTTGACCTTGGTCTCCATAGGAAGTCAATGCAGTGCAATCAACAAAGTGGTTACCAGATATAAAAAGGCGTTGCCTGGAAGATCTTATGAAAGGTTCAGTTTCTCAGCTGTGTGACTTTCCTTCTAAGGTGATTTCCCGTCTGGAGGTAGCTGATAATACTAATTGTTCGGATGGAAGACTGGCCGTCTTCTATTGAATCCCAAGTGGGGACATTGTAGGGCATTAAGTGGCACTGAAGAAAACACACCTAAGACCTATGAGGACAGACTTGCGGACCTGAACATGTATACCCTGGAGCAGTGGCGTAGCTACGTGGGGCCTGAGGGGGCCGGGGCCCCCGCAGATTCACCCCAGGACCCCCCTCCCGGTGAACCCGCCCCCGCCGCCGCCTACCTTTACTTTTGCTGGCGGGGGATCCCACTCCCCGCCAGCCGACGTCTTCTCAGTCCTTCCTGCACTTCAATTTGTTTGCTGACATCCTGCACGTAATTGTACGTGCAGGACGTCAGACTCAGAGAGCAGTTCTGTTCTCTGACGTCCTGCACGTACAACGTGCAGGACGTCAGCAAACAAATTGAAGAGCGGGAAGCGACTAAGAAGAAGACGTCGGCTGGCGGGGAGTGGGATCCCCCGCCAGCAAAAGTAAAGGTAGGCTGCAGCGGCGGCGGGTTCGCGGCGGGAGGGGGGGCAGCAATGTCGGCGGTGGGGGGGCGGCGCCGGGGGGAGGGCTAAAATGTGCCCCCTCCCCCCGGGCTCTGGACCCCTCTCCCACGGAAGGCTGGCTACGCCCCTGCCCTGGAGGAAACGAGGAACAGGGGTGATATGATACAGACGTTCAAATATTTGAAAGCTATTAATCCGCAAACGAACCTTTTCCGGAGATGGGAAGGCGGTAGAACTAGAGGGAATGAATTGAGATTGAAGGGGGACAGACTCAAGAAAAATGTCAGGAAGTATTTTTTCTCGGAGAGAGTGGTGGATACTTGGAATGCCCTCCCACGGGAGGTGGTGGAGATGAAAACGGTAACGGAATTCAAAAATGCGTGGGATAAACATAAAGGGATCCTGTTCAGAAGCAATGGATCCACAGAAGCTTAGCGGAGATTGGGTGGCAGAGCCGGTGGTGGGAGGCGTGGCTGGTGGTTGGGAGGCGGGGCTAGTGCTGGGCAGACTTCTACGGTCTGTGCCCTGAAAATGGCAGATACAAATCAAAGTCAGGTATACACATGAAGCAGCACATGAGTTTATCTTGTTGGGCAGACTGGATGGACTGTACAGGTCTTTCTCTGTCGTCATCTACTATGTTACTACATGTATTCTATAAATCGTGCCTAAATCTAGGTGTAGTTTATAGAATACGCCAACACCTATTTGCTGCAACTATATTTAGTCAAGGCCTTTTATGCCAATGAAAACCTGCCTAAATTATGCACAGATTGGGCATATTCTATAACTGTGCAGAGGAGTGTGGTAGCCGTGTTAGTCCACTCTTAAGGTTATCAATAGAAATCAAACAAAATAAAACATGGAAAAAAAATAAGATGATACCTTTTTTATTGGACATAACTTAATACATTTCTTGATTAGCTTTCGAAGGTTGCCCTTCTTCGTCAGATCGGGTTCTACATGGAACGTTGCTACTCTTTGAGATTCTGCTGTGGAATCTTGTCACTCTTTAGCATTCCGGAATCTTGCTATTCTTTGGGGTTCTACATGTAGAGAGGTGTGGTAGCCGTGTTAGTCCACTCTTAAGGTTATCAATAGAAATCAAACAAAATAAAACATGGAAAAGAAAATAAGATGATACCTTTTTTATTGGACATAACTTAATACATTTCTTGATTAGCTTTCGAAGGTGCATATAACTGTGCATAAATTCTAGCAACACCCATTAACCGCCCTTAGCCACGCCTCCTTTTCAGATCCATGTCTTAGAATTTATACGCATCATTTTATAGAATACACTTAGACATTTGTGGCTTTCCACATTTGAGTTATTTTATTTATTTATTTATTAGGATTTATTTACCGCCTTTTTGAAGAAATTCATTCAAGGCGTTGTACAGTAAGAATAGATCAAACATGAGCAGTAGACAATTACAGCAGTAAAAATATTCAAAAATAATACAAAGTATGGCATCGTATACTAATTCAAATCCTTATAGTATTATTTACCACGTGGTATTCAAAATATCCTGCTCCAAACATTAGAATCTGGTTGTTTACCAGAGATAGGAAAGTAATGACAGAACCAGAGGGAAGCTGAGAATAGCTTGTGAGAAAGGGAACTGTAATACATTGTGAAACGAAACTCTAAAAGGGTGGCCTGACAACGTTAGGATTAAGCACTGCACGAAGTTACATATCTATAGATATAGAAATATGAGCAAGACAGAATCATTTGCAGAAAATATCCTGCTCGGTGCATTGTGAAATTAAATTTTCAGGGGCAGGAGTCATTGGTTTTTCTCCCAGTGGGAGTTTTTTCCAATTGACATAAGATACCTGGACCCTGAAAATATATTTATAGTAAGTACAGGACCAGTGATAAAACTACCTCCAGTGAACAGCTTGAGCGCACTTATGAAAATACAGTGCAAACTGCGTTCTGAATAGAACAGGCAAGCTGGGAAGTTCAGAGGTCCATTTAATAAAAATCGGTAAACAACCAGATTCGAATGTTTGGAGCAAGATATTTTGAATACCACGTGGTAAATACAGTACTATAAAGATTTGAATAAGAAACCAGTGGTCCCTATTTTTAACATACTATGGTATACTAATTACAATGTCAACACAATACGTAATAGAACATTATATGCTTGAACTCTAAACTCTGAATTTAAGATGAAACCTGAATCCCTGATGCAGCTAAATTAGTGAAACATAGCGCAAATACCTCTAACGGAGAATCTACAATCGTGAAGATAAGTGATTATTTCAAAGTTTGATATTGATATAGCTTTAAGTGATAGACTCATTAGATTGCTTATAAAGTGGTGAGTATGGACAACATTTTATATAGAAAATTTTTAAATTTCTTTTGAAAAAAGGACCAATGAAGACAAATTTACCCACCTGCTGATGGTCCAACAAAATCTTTAAGAAGCATATAGAGAACTTCTTATGTCGGTGTGATTGTTCATTTATATTGAGTTTCCTGATTGAATTTTATAGATCACTTTTTTGTATTTTACTTACTGAAAGGAGATAGGACAGATGTCTATAAAATGATGAATGGGTAGAATGGGTTGTGTTGTTTACTCTTTCATATTGTACTAAAATGAGGGGACATAGGTAGGTAAAATGTTTAAAATGGATCAGACAAAATATATTACTTAGTTAAGCTATGAAATTTGTTGTCTGAAGACATGATCAAGGGAGTTAGCATATCCGGATTTAAAAAAAAAAGTTTAGGCAAATTCCGTGAGGAAAGGTACATAAGCCAATATTAGCCATATGGGCTTCAGGAAGCTAACTCTTATCTCTGCGTATGAGCAATAAGGACTGACTCTACTCCTTGGCATCCTGCCAGATATTAGTGACCTGGACTGGTCAGTGTTGGAGACTGGATGCTGGGCCCATTAGATATTGTTCTGACCCAGTATAGCACATAATGAGGGCATTTTCAATATGACATCCAGATCCGACTGTGGACGTTTTGCATAAAATGTCCAAAAATCCAATGCCAAACTGGTCATTTATGTACCAGAAAAACGTAAATAGGTCTATAAAATAATGAGTGGAGTTGAACGGGTAGATGTGAAGCATCTGTTCACACTTTCCAAAAATACTAGGACTAGGGGACATGCGAAGAAGCTACAATGTAGTAAATTTAAAACAAATCAGAGAAAACTTTTCTTCAATCAATGTGTAATTAAACTCTGGAATCCGTTGCCAGAGAATGTGGTAAAGGCGGTTAGCTTAGCGGAGTATAAAAAAGGTTTGGCCGGCTTCCTAAAGGAAAAGTCCATAGACCGTTATTAAATGGACTTGGGGAAAATCCACTATTTCTGGGATAAGCAGTATAAAATGTTTTGTACTTTTTTGGGGATCTTGCCAGGTATTTGTGAGCCTGATTGGCCACTGTTGGAAACAGGATGCTGGGCTCGATGGTCTTTTCCAGTATGGCAATACTTATGTACTTATGGTTCAAAAATCACCCTATTTTAGACATTTTTGTACTTGCTGCATCTTTCTTTTAAGGCCATTTTCAAATAAAAAACGCTCAAGGGAAAAAACACACAAAAACAAGTCATTTGGATGCCTGGGGGCCAGCAGTCCTGTTAGATGGAACACAGACATCCCAGCAGAGCAGTGGGGCAGCCTAGGGGGAACTGCAGTGAACCTCACATTAAAGGTCCTAGGTACACATCGCATCATAACCCCCTTATATTGTATGGTGAGCCCTACAGGAATAGCAAAAAAAATATTGTACCCAACTGTACATCACTGCAATAGCCCTTATGCCTGCAGGTGTCACCTATATGTAGGTTCAGGAGGAATTTTATGGTTTTTGGGGCACTCACATTTTCCACCACAAGTGTACTAGATAGAGTGGGATATGGGCCTAAGTCCCCTTCTCTATAGTCCTCTGCACTAACCGTTAGGCTACTCCAGGGACCTGCTTGCTGATCTAAGAGAAATGGCCATTATATTTGCAGCTGTCATACAGCCTGGTATGTATGCACTGTCATTTTCATCTCTTAGGGGAATTAGAGAATGTCAGTGACCACTGAGGGATTAAGGGGGGAGTCATGCTTTTATCCCTACAGTGGTCATCTAGTCACTTTGGGTACCTTTTTGGCACTTAGTCATTATTGAAAGAGGTCTAGCCAAAAAACTCTTATTTTTTTGCCATGGATGTGTTACAATATTCCATTATCACAGAAAAACATCCAAACTGTAAGCCTGACCTAGTCATGCTCAAAACACACCCTCTTGAGATCTAGTCAAACTGCATAGAAAAAATGTCTTAAAAATGAACTTTGAAAATAGCGATTTGGACATTTTTACGAAAAAAAACCCCCCATCCATCTGCCATTTTGTGACTTTTTTTGGACATTTTTCTGTTCTGAAAATGAGCCCCAATATGTTCTTATGTTGCCATCCATGACTTCCTGTCTTACTCCTAACCTCCTGTCAGAGTTGGGAAGTAAAAGGCCACATCTTTATTTTCTATAAACATTTACCTTACTGGAGCCATGCACCTATCTCTGACAGCTGGGCAATTATGGTAATAGCTAGGTTGACTTCTATAGAGGGGCATTTTCGAAAGAAATGTCTAAGTCGGAATTTGGATGTTTTACAAAGAAGTCCAAATTCAGAGGCGAGGAGAAGGTCATTTTCGAAAAAGAGGGACGTCCATCTTTTGTGTTCGAAAATACCATGGACGTCCCTCGATTTGGACATTTTGTGATTTGGACGTCTTTGATTTTCATCCATTTTCGAAACAAAGACGTCCAAGTTTAAAATGTCCAAAGTCAAGCCATTTGGATGTGAGAGGAGCCAGGATTTATAGTACACTGGCCCTTCTGAAATGCCAGGACAGCACCCTAGGGGGCACTGCATTGAACTTCATAAAATGCTCCCAGGTACACAGCTCCCTTACCTTGTGTGCTGAGCCCTCCAAAATCCACTACCCCCAACTGTACACCACTACCATAGCCCTTACTGGTGAAGGGGGCACTTATATGTGGGTACAGTGGGTTTCTGATGGGTTTTGGCGGGCTCACAGTTTCCTGCACAAGTGTAACAGGTAGTGGGGGGGGGGGGGGGGCCTGGGTCCACCTGTCTGAAGGGCGCTAAAATACTCCAGGAACCTGCTGTCATGGACCTGAACATGACATCTTAGGCTGGCAAGTAATGTTCTTAAACACACTTTTTGGGGGTGGGAGGGGGTTAGTGATCACTGGGGGATTAAGGGGAGGTCATCCCTAATTCCCTCCTGTGGTCATCTGGTCATTTCGGGCACCTTTTTGTGCCTTATTCGTAATAAAAACAGGTCTAGCTCAAAACGTCCAAGTTTTAGTGCTGGACGTTTTTGCTTTGTTCCATTATGGCTCAAAGACGTCCACGTTTTAGGAATGCCCAAGTCCCTCCTTGAACACGCCTCCGATATGCCCCCTTGAGATTTGGACGTCCTTCCAACGGACTTCCGAGAAAGATGTGCAAAATGTGGTTTCGATTATACCGATTTGAACATTTCTGTGAGATGGACGTTCAAGTGCCGATTTATGCCACTTTTTGGCCGTCCATCTCTTTTGAAAATGAGCCTGATAGTCACTGGGCTCCTGCTGTGCTGCCAAGCTGTAATGCCTTCTGCCAGCATGGCAGAATCTAACAATGCGTCAGGCTTGCACTGAGCTCCCAAGCTTGGCTGCCTTCTAGAGATCATGACTGTAGCCAGCCCACTCCCATCAGATTCCTACAAGGGCTCAAAATTATGATGTTCTGTTTGGCATTTCTGTACCCAGAGAATGCCCACTGGTATCCTGCTTTTCCCTAAATCACAATGACCTCTTATCCATGACTGCACATAGTACATACCCCTCAGGATGCCACTGATCTGCTCAAGTGGAGTTACACCTCGTACTAACATTATGGGACAGTCCATTGAAAGGTGTTCTCTCCCATAAGGATAGGAACCATACTCCTAGTGATAAGATCCTTTCTTTAATGATTGACTTGGGTACCCCCTTTCCCAGAGACAGTGAGGTCCATGTACAAGAGTCTACCAGCTAACTTTGGGCCCTGTTTACTAAGCAGTGTTATAGGCGTGTTAACCATGTCTGTACCTACCATATCCCTATAGGCGCCTACATGGTCAGCACAAATTCTAAGTGTAGGCACGCTAAAAACACTAACGCACCTTAGTAAACAGGACCCTTTGGGAGTTAGTCAAATCTCGAGTTTTCAGATACTACCTTTCCAATCCTGTTCACTGGCCTAGACAAAATTTGCTCAGTTAAGAGTAAGCGTAATAGGGTGTTCTGGGGAGCGTAATTCAATTCCAGAGCTTCATTCGTCCTTTTCATTGAACACGACAAATATCAGTGAACATAATTCTAATGAAAATTAATCAGATGTAGCTAGGCATAAACCAGTTTCATGACATTTTCAATTTTGGCACGGGTTTCTTCTCCATTTCACTACATTCCGAGCAATACAGACTGCTACAGCGGGAATGGAGATCTGAGGAGGCAGAATTAATTTTCTAGGGGCAAAGGGGGAGGGGGGGTGTCATGTTCATTTTAAAAATCACCTCATTTGTGAAACATTGCAGGAAAAGCTAGATGAATCAGCTCCATTCTCGGCCTCCTCCTCGTTTCCCAGAACCACTGCTAAAAATAACAGCGGTGCAGATTAAATCCGCACCTATTTTTACTCTCTGTTGTGGACTGCGGCAGAAGCCACAAATTGAGAGGTAGCCATCGTTGGCAGTTGATGGGCAGTGGACCATAGCTTTCCACAAGATAAAATGGAGCCTTTTAAGAAAAACATCTCTTTTATTATGTGACATGAATAACCAGTTAAAGAAAATACTCTTCTGGAAACAGGCTCTTTGCTAGCCTGCATTTTCCTCACATGGCGATGTAACACAATCTGTTCAGACATGCCCACAAGTTTATCTGCAATTACTATGCTGCTTCTGGACCGTGGGTAATTTGCAGGGACTTTGCCAGGAAAATAAAAATTGTTAACATTGACTTCCCGCCCTTCCCGAGCTAAGATGCTGGAAAAAAAATCACCTTCATGCCACACGAGAAACCAGAGAAGCAAAAATGGATCATGGTGTTAACCACGTTCGACACGCTTCATCGCTTTATAGGAGGAAAACGAAGGTCTTCAACATCTACGGTGAGCTCATCATCTTTCTTCGATGTAATGTCAACCAGTAAGAAGCTGTTGGTGACGCAGGACTGCTATCATGGTGCAATCCCGAGAGTGGAAGCCCAGGAGTTAATAAAGCGACCTTTAGGACCGGATGCTGTGACTAGAGAATTTGGGGCAATTCTAGAAGTGAACATCTCCAGAACAGTTTGTTTTGCATGTCGCTTGTAGGAAGTTTCAATGTATTTGGGGTTTTCTGGACATTTTTTTTCAGTTTCTGATAATAGCGCACACTCTTTGAAAATAAAACGCACTGTGTGGAAAGAGAGCACGCTATTTCAGAAAGAGGGCATTCGCTTTTCCCAATAGGGACATATATGTGCACAGATTTCCCTCTTTCCACCCAATACACACTCTTTCCAAGGAGTGAGCAATATTTACTACTACTACTACTTATCATTTCTATAGCGCTACTAGACGTCTGCAGCGCTACTCACTGGACATGAAGAGATAGTCCCTGCTCGACAGAGCTTACAATCTAATCAGGACAGACGGACAGAACAAAAAAGGGATAAGGACAAAGAGTAGCAAGATTCCGTGCAGAATCCTAAAGAGTAGTAAGATTCCGGAATCCCATAGTAGCAAGATTCTGTTCAGAATCCCAAAGAGTAGCAAGATTCTGGAATCCCAAGACTACTACTATTACTTATCATTTCTATAGCGCTACTAGACGTACACAGCGCTGTGCACTTGAACATGAAGAGATAGTCCCTGCTCGACAGAGCTTGCAATCTAACTAGAGAACACTATTATTGGTGAACCAAAAAACATCCCTTCTCCCGATATTCAAAACCATTTAACAGGCCAGTAACGGCACTTGGCGTGTTAAATAGCATGTATCCAGCAATATTCAGTGTGGGATATTCCCGGTTAGTGCCCGGTTAACACCTAGAAGATAATCAGCTATATCACGCGATATAGCCAGCTATCCCCAAATATTCAATCTATATCCAGCTATTGTAAGCGGCCACATTGGTCTGCTTAAATAGCTGCTATGTCTTTAACCAGTTTAACGTTAACTGGCTATCTTCGAATATTGACGTAGCTGGTTGACTTTAAACTGGCTAAAAATAAACTGGATATTCAATAATGGTCACCGGAAATGGCCTGACATTGAATATGAGGGGTGAACGCCGACTACAGGAGTTAGCCAGGTTCCCACCTATGGTCTGAATATTGGACCAAAATGTCATGTTTTTTTCTCTTTGTTTTCATTTGGAAACAACATGCAACAACACAGGATATGGCATGTTGACATTTCCTGTGTCCTTGCAAATAACAGCCCATTCCTACATTTAGGTGATTCAATGAGACTCAGTAGGAGCCTGTTCTACAATTTATTTTTGTTACATTTGTACCCCACGCTTTCCCACTCATGGCAGGCTCAATGCAGCTTACATAGGGCAATGGAGGGTTAAGTGACTTGCCCAGAGTCACAAGGAGCTGCCTGTGCCTGAAGTGGGAATCGAACTCAGCTCCTCAAGTCCACCACCGTAACCACTAGGCCACTCCTCCACTGTTGCTACTATTTGAGATTCTACATGGAATGTTTGCTAGCTTTGTAACTGTTTGCATAAAGCTAGTTGAAAAAAGAAAAAAAGAAAAAAGTGACGTGATCTCCGATTTCACATGGACGCAGATGCTTTATAAGCCACAAGGTAAAAGCAGGTTTTGCCTTGTTTTGTGGATTGCTTGAGACAGAATAAAGAAGAAGAAGCGATTTATGTAGCCTTAACCCTTTGTCCCTGAGGAAATTGTTTTGAAACCCCGCGGAGTCGGGCGGATCCAGGGGAAGGCAATTGCTAATTGTTTCAGCAAGGCAACACAGTTCTTTTGCCAGAGAGGCAAGAACTCACGAGATAAGTGTACAGTTTTTTTCACCTAGTATATGTAATCTTTTAAACAAATGAATAAGTGATTTTATAGCACTGTGGTGATTGGGATGCAAAAAAATATGAGCAGAGGTTGCTCTTTACCCAAAAAAATACAGTAGGAGTTACCCAATGAAAGAAGTGCTATGCCACGTTGTAGCAGCATTATTGACTGCAGTCACGGTGGTTTATATCTGAGGGTACTCTACACATAAAAATTATTGATCACATACGGGTGAAATAACTGTTTGTTACTACACTTACTCGCAGTAGGTGGCTTTTGAGTCCTGGTTTGTGTTTATTAGCTATTCCACTAGCAACATTCCATGTAGAAGTCGGCCCTTGCAGATCACCAATGTGGCCACGCAGGCTTCTGCTTCTGTGAGTCTGACGTCCTGCACGTACGTGCAGGACGTCAGACTCACAGAAACAGAAGCCTGCGCAGCCTTCTACATGGAATGTTGCTAGTGGAATAGCAACATTCCATGTAGAATCTCCAACAGTAGCAACATTCCATGTAGAATCTCCAATCGTATCTATTTTATTTTTGTTACATTTGTACCCTGCGCTTTCCCACTCATGGCAGGCTCAATGCGGCTTACATGGGGCAATGGAGGGTTAAGTGACTTGCCCAGAGTCACAAGGAGCTGCCTGTGCCTGAAGTAGGAATTGAGCTCAGTTCCCCAGGACCAAAGTCCACCACCCTAATCACTAGGCCACTCCTCCACTGTTGCTACTATTTGAGATTCTACATGGAATGTTGCTATTCCACTAGCAACATTCCATGTAGAAGTCAGCCCTTGCAGATCACCAATGTGGCCGCGCAGGCTTCTGCTTCTGTGAGTCTGACGTCCTGCACGTACGTGCAGGACGTCAGACTCACAGAAACAGAAGCCTGCGCAGCCTTCTACATGGAATGTTGCTAGTGGAATAGCAACATTCCATGTAGAATCTGCAATAGTAGCAACATTCCATGTAGAATCTCCAATAGTATCTATTTTATTTTTGTTACATTTGTACCCTGCGCTTTCCCACTCATGGCAGGCTCAATGCGGCGTACATGGGGCAATGGAGGGTTAAGTGACTTGCCCAGAGTCACACTAGCAACATTCCATGTAGAAGTCCCTTGCAGATCACCAATGTGGCCGCGCAGGCTTCTGCTTCTGTGAGTCTGACATCCTGCACGTACGTGCAGGACGTCAGACTCACAGAAACAGAAGCCTGCGCAGCCTTCTACATGGAATGTTGCTAGTGGAATAGCAACATTCCATGTAGAATCTGCAATAGTAGCAACATTCCATGTAGAATCTCCAATAGTATCTATTTTATTTTTGTTACATTTGTACCCTGCGCTTTCCCACTCATGGCAGGCTCAATGCGGCGTACATGGGGCAATGGAGGGTTAAGTGACTTGCCCAGAGTCACACTAGCAACATTCCATGTAGAAGTCCCTTGCAGATCACCAATGTGGCCGCGCAGGCTTCTGCTTCTGTGAGTCTGACATCCTGCACGTACGTGCAGGACGTCAGACTCACAGAAACAGAAGCCTGCGCAGCCTTCTACATGGAATGTTGCTAGTGGAATAGCAACATTCCATGTAGAATCTGCAATAGTAGCAACATTCCATGTAGAATCTCCAATAGTATCTATTTTATTTTTGTTACATTTGTACCCTGCGCTTTCCCACTCATGGCAGGCTCAATGCGGCGTACATGGGGCAATGGAGGGTTAAGTGACTTGCCCAGAGTCACACTAGCAACATTCCATGTAGAAGTCCCTTGCAGATCACCAATGTGGCCGCGCAGGCTTCTGCTTCTGTGAGTCTGACATCCTGCACGTACGTGCAGGACGTCAGACTCACAGAAACAGAAGCCTGCGCAGCCTTCTACATGGAATGTTGCTAGTGGAATAGCAACATTCCATGTAGAATCTGCAATAGTAGCAACATTCCATGTAGAATCTCCAATAGTATCTATTTTATTTTTGTTACATTTGTACCCTGCGCTTTCCCACTCATGGCAGGCTCAATGCGGCGTACATGGGGCAATGGAGGGTTAAGTGACTTGCCCAGAGTCACACTAGCAACATTCCATGTAGAAGTCCCTTGCAGATCACCAATGTGGCCGCGCAGGCTTCTGCTTCTGTGAGTCTGACATCCTGCACGTACGTGCAGGACGTCAGACTCACAGAAACAGAAGCCTGCGCAGCCTTCTACATGGAATGTTGCTAGTGGAATAGCAACATTCCATGTAGAATCTGCAATAGTAGCAACATTCCATGTAGAATCTCCAATAGTATCTATTTTATTTTTGTTACATTTGTACCCTGCGCTTTCCCACTCATGGCAGGCTCAATGCGGCTTACATGGGGCAATGGAGGGTTAAGTGACTTGCCCAGAGTCACAAGGAGCTGCCTGTGCCTGAAGTGGGAATCAAACTCAGTTCCTCAGGCCAGGACCAAAGTCCACCACCCTAACCACTAGGCCACTCCTCCTACAATGACACCTGAGTCCCCAGATCCCATTATGGAATACTAGTGTAACCAGGTATCAGCACACCAAATATTTATGCTTATGCAGTTACACCAGGCCATAGACCTGAAGCCACTGTGGTCACCTAATGCATCAGGGACTCCCCAAGCTTACATTATACTGTAAGTTACACATGTAAGTGGCAGAAATGCCTATGTCCTGCCCAAGCTCTGCCTATGTGTACACCTCTTGCATTTATACACAATGGGTTCCTTTTACCAAGCCTTGCTAAAAAGTTGACGGAGCTGATGTCAGCTCATGAGTTATCTGCTAGCTGCATCCACTTTTAGTGTGGCGGTAAAATGGCCACCGTGCCATACTTTTTTGTAATGGCCACTCGCTAATTTTCCCATTAGTACAAGCACCTGCGTCAGGGCTCACACCAATGACAAAAGAGGCTTCAAGAGACTAATTTCAACCGTCTGATGTTTTCCAAAGTGTTCCTCCGAATGTCGTGCAGTGCAAGACTCACGCATACCATTAGTGTGACCCCTGACGCAGGTGTGGTAGCACCGAAACACGGCCCGTGTCGGGTCTTCCTCCAGTCGAATTCTACTATTAAAGGATTCTTTTGATGAAAGAACAAAGTAGGGTATACACAAAAAGTAGCACATATGAGTTATCTTGTTGGGCAGACTGGATGGACCGTGCATCTACTATGTATGTTACTATCCACCTTATAATTGAAAGAGAAAAACGCCTAGATTTCAACCCAAATCAGGAGATAGACGTTTATCTCACAAAAACGAATAAATCGGTATAATGGAAAGGTAATTTTGGACGTTTTCAACTGCACTCCATCGTGGAAGCGTACAAAGTTGACGGGGGCGTGTCGGAGGCATGGCGAAGGTGGAACTGGGGCGTGGTTATCGGCCGAGGAGAGATGGGCGACTTTCGCCGATAATGGAAAAAAAGTATGCGTTTGTAGCTAGAATTTAGGGCACTTTTCCTGGACCCTGTTTTTTCACGAATAAGGCCCCAAAAAGTGCCCTAAATGACCAGATTACCACCAGAGGGAATCGGGGATGACCTCCCCTGACTCCCCCAGTGGTCACTAACCCCCTCCCACCACAAAACATGATGTTTCACAACTTTTTATTTTCACCCTCAAATATCTACCCACCTCCCTGGCAGCAGTATGCAGGTCCCTGGAGCAGTTGTTAGGGGGTGCAGTGGACTTCAGGCAGGTGGACCCAGGCCCATCCCCCCCCACCTGTTACAATTGTGCTGCTTAATGCTTAGTCGTCCAACCCCCCCAAACCCACTGTACCCACATGTAGGTGCCCCCCTTCACCCCTTAGGGCTATAGTAATGGTGTAGACTTGTGGGCAGTGGGTTTTGAGGGGGATTTGGGGGGCTCAACACACAAGGGAAGGGTGCTATGCACCTGGGAGCTCTTTTACCTTTTTTTTTGTTTTTGTAAAAGTGCCCCCTAGGGTGCCCGGTTGGTGTCCTGGCATGTGAGGGGGACCAGTGCACTACGAATCCTGGCCCCTCCCACGAACAAATGCCTTGGATTTATTCGTTTTTGAGCTGGGTGCTTTCATTTTCCATTATCACTGAAAAACAAAAACGCCCAGCTCACAAATTGTCGAATAAAACATGGACGTCTATTTTTTTCGAAAATACGGTTCGGTCCGCCCCTTCACGGACCCGTTCTCGGAGATAAACGCCCATGGAGATAGACGTTTTCGTTCAATTATGCCCCTCCACATAACTGTGTTCCCTTTGTTTTTAAAGGCCCTTTGTGCTGTTTTTTCTGCTTGGACCTTTTTTGTACTTAGTTCCCTCTCTCTGTCCCATTAGTACAAGGCCATTAGGAGGCGGTAAGAACTCCCATTCTACTCCCATACTAATCAGGTAGCAGACGGTCATATGCCCACACTACCCAATTACCACAGACACGCCTATTATCCATCCATTAACATGACTCCCGTGCTGGAGAATCAAAAATAGTTTCCAGTGTGGGATTATAGTGGACTGAGTGGGAAACTACCTTGGGATGCATTAGCATGTCAACAACAAGCAAACAATTCTACCTCATACACAATGAGTTTGAGGGCACTCTGGCAGGCACACCATAAAACAAAGCGGAGAAAAAAAGACTTCAGAACAATCGGTTCCACCTCGTTTTTAAAGGACACACCTTAGATATAACGAGGGAGCCGTTTACAATCATGTGTCTTCACAAAAAAACTCCACATAAACTTTCAAAGGAGCACTGCCATGTGCCACCACAAACCTTGTGGGAGACTCAATTCGCTTATCCAAGCTTGGAAAATGTACTTAGCTCAATATACTGATGTCTTCGCCATTCATAATTCAATCCAGGTCCCAATGCTGTACTTTCTCAAAATTCCTCAAATCCCGACAGGGAAGCCCTGTTTCGCTATTTCATAGCTGCCTCAGGGGAATATTTTCTTTCTTTCTCATCCAAGCATTTTAAATTCCCGTCCGTCTCCAAGACACCCTGGAACAGAAAATGGCTGATGCCTGCCAGAGTGCCCTCAAACTCATTGTGTATGAGGTAGAATTGTTTGCGTGTTGTTGATATTTTATTATACCTATTCCGGATATACAGTGGGGGAAATAAGTATTTGATCCCTTGCTGATTTTGTAAGTTTGCCCACTGACAAAGACATGAGCAGCCCATAATTGAAGGGTAGGTTATTGGTAACAGTGAGAGATAGCACATCACAAATTAAATCCGGAAAATCACATTGTGGAAAGTATATGAATTTATTTGCATTCTGCAGAGGGAAATAAGTATTTGATCCCCCACCAACCAGTAAGAGATCTGGCCCCTACAGACCAGGTAGATGCTCCAAATCAACTCGTTACCTGCATGACAGACAGCTGTCGGCAATGGTCACCTGTATGAAAGACACCTGTCCACAGACTCAGTGAATCAGTCAGACTCTAACCTCTACAAAATGGCCAAGAGCAAGGAGCTGTCTAAGGATGTCAGGGACAAGATCATACACCTGCACAAGGCTGGAATGGGCTACAAAACCATCAGTAAGACGCTGGGCGAGAAGGAGACAACTGTTGGTGCCATAGTAAGAAAATGGAAGAAGTACAAAATGACTGTCAATCGACAAAGATCTGGGGCTCCACGCAAAATCTCACCTCATGGGGTATCCTTGATCATGAGGAAGGTTAGAAATCAGCCTACAACTACAAGGGGGGAACTTGTCAATGATCTCAAGGCAGCTGGGACCACTGTCACCACGAAAACCATTGGTAACACATTACGACATAACGGATTGCAATCCTGCAGTGCCCGCAAGGTCCCCCTGCTCCGGAAGGCACATGTGACGGCCCGTCTGAAGTTTGCCAGTGAACACCTGGATGATGCCGAGAGTGATTGGGAGAAGGTGCTGTGGTCAGATGAGACAAAAATTGAGCTCTTTGGCATGAACTCAACTCGCCGTGTTTGGAGGAAGAGAAATGCTGCCTATGACCCAAAGAACACCGTCCCCACTGTCAAGCATGGAGGTGGAAATGTTATGTTTTGGGGGTGTTTCTCTGCTAAGGGCACAGGACTACTTCACCGCATCAATGGGAGAATGGATGGGGCCATGTACCGTACAATTCTGAGTGACAACCTCCTTCCCTCCGCCAGGGCCTTAAAAATGGGTCGTGGCTGGGTCTTCCAGCACGACAATGACCCAAAACATACAGCCAAGGCAACAAAGGAGTGGCTCAGGAAGAAGCACATTAGGGTCATGGAGTGGCTTAGCCAGTCACCAGACCTTAATCCCATTGAAAACTTATGGAGGGAGCTGAAGCTGCGAGTTGCCAAGCGACAGCCCAGAACTCTTAATGATTTAGAGATGATCTGCAAAGAGGAGTGGACCAAAATTCCTCCTGACATGTGTGCAAACCTCATCATCAACTACAGAAGACGTCTGACCGCTGTGCTTGCCAACAAGGGTTTTGCCACCAAGTATTAGGTCTTGTTTGCCAGAGGGATTAAATACTTATTTCCCTCTGCAGAATGCAAATAAATTCATATACTTTCCACAATGTGATTTTCCGGATTTAATTTGTGATGTGCTATCTCTCACTGTTACCAATAACCTACCCTTCAATTATGGGCTGCTCATGTCTTTGTCAGTGGGCAAACTTACAAAATCAGCAAGGGATCAAATACTTATTTCCACCACTGTATGCATTAGCGTGTCCCATGGTAGTGGCCTTTTATTGCATGGTTGGCCCGCGTTAGGCCTAGCACACCTTATTAAAAGGGCCCCTTGGCTACTTATCTACGCCCTTTGCCTTGTGGTTTAAACCACTTATGTTGTTATCAGACAACATAAGTAAAAGGGCTCCTTAGTTTTCTTTATAGAATAACTTCAAAAAGGCGCTTTCCTAGAATCTAAATCTAGGTTCCCCTTGGTAGAATTACATTCATAAAGGCTGGATTTAGCATCCACGATTGCAAGAAGGGGTCCTGGGGGCACGAACTAAGGGGCTGATGACTGTCACTGTCCTGATGGGACCGGTGGCATAGCCAAGGGTGGGCCGGGATGGGCCCAGGCCCACCCACTTTGGGCTCAGGCCCACCCAGTAGCAGCACACCTATGATGTGACTGGCAGGGATCCCCATGCCCCACCAGCCGAAAACTCCCAACAACTGTCCGTCGTGCATACCTTGTAAATAGCAGATCTTCGCCTCCAGTGAGCTGTGAGGACTGTTCCAGAGTTTAAAAAGGCATGGGATAAGCATGTGGGATCTCTTAGGAACAGGAAGAATTAGGGGTTACAGAGGATGGGCAGACTGGATGGGTGATATGAGCTTCATTCTGTTTCTGAGTCTGACGTCCTGCACGTACAACGTGCAGCGACGTCAGACTCAAAAGAAACTTTCGGCGCCAGCTTTAGTGGAAGAAATGAAAGGACCTCGGCTTGGCTGGCGGGGGTTGGGGTTCCCCCGCCAGCTGACGGAATTCTTTTAAAGGCAGCCGGCAGCGGCAGGAGGACGCGGACCTCAGCTGGCGGGGGTTGGGGTCCCTCGCCAGCGAAGGTAGGCGAGTAACGGAGGGGGAGGGATGGCAGCGGTAGGGGGGTCCAGGGCGAAATCTGCGGGGGCCCAGGCCCCTGAGGCCCCACGCAGATACGCCCCTGGGGACAAGGTGGAGTTCTTCTGCCTACTCATCTTGGGCCCAGGCCCACCCAAAACTGCATGTCTGGCTACGCCCCTGGATGGGACTAAAGCAAATTAGGAAGGGTATTAGGGAACGAAAATGCTGGCTAGTTGCAAAGGAAGGTTCGTAGTGCCAGATCCTAGCTCTGCTTCCCTTTGAGGTGGATATTCAAGGGAGTAAGAGGATGCTGGTGACTGCAAATCCTGTTCAGTGAGGCAACTCAGACACCGCTTATATTGTAAGGAAAGGGGATGGGATTTGGAGAATAAGCCAGCAGATCAGTATAATATCCAAAATATTTTGTTGAAGATACTGTACGTTAGACAGTCGCCCTTCTTAAATACGAACAATCTCAAATTGCATATCAGGACAAGGATAAAAGGAATTTTAAAAACACCAACACAAGCAGCACAAAACAGCGTCTCCTGTCCTGTTGCCAAGTGAGCGGTAAAACGTCTACTGTCAAAAGCTTATACTGATCTGCTGGCTTATTCTCCATGTTGGATTTTGCAGATCGTTTGCCTTGCTGTTTTCAAGGGGATGGGATTTGACATACAAATCAATGCAGGTTTTACATATTATATACAGATATTTATTTTGTATCAGGGCAATGGAGGGTGCAGGGGAGCGCTGAAAAATGGGTTGCGGTAGTGTAGGCGTGTGTTGTGGACGTGCACAGATCCATTTTTCAGCGCACCTGTAAAAAATGCCTTTTTTAAAGAAATTTTGACCAAAAATAGACGTGCGGCAAAATGAAAATTGACACGCGTCCGTTTTGTGTCTGAGACCTTACCGCCAGCCATTGACTTAGCGGTAAGGTCTCACACGTTAACCGGGTGGTAAGGGTTAATGCACGTCAAATGCCTTTTACTGCGGGGTAGCGCCGCGTGCCAGAAAATAACATTATTTTCTGGTGCGCGCGGTGGACACACGCCAAAAATGAAATTACTGCCCAGCACACGTGGTTGCCAGGCGTTAACTTGGAATCGGCGTGCATTGGGCACACGTAGGCCCTAACGTGGCTCAGTAAAAGAATCCCTCATGTGACTTGCCCAGAGTCGCAGGGAACTGTGGTGGGAATCAAACCCGGTTCCCTTGGTCTTGAGCTACAGCGCTAACCTCGACAAGGTTACCTTGCAGCCTTATGAGTGTAGAAGATCAGAGTTGTATAATTTCTCTAATAAAAAAAAAAAAAAAGAAACAGCAAAGTCAGTGAATTTTGACACTCTCACCTGGCTCATGGTTAGGAAGAAGTTTAGAGTGAATTTGCCTTCTCAAATTCTGCTCAAAGTTCAGCCGCTTTCATAAATTACTCCTTTTATTAAGTGCTGCCAGAAAAACAGAGCTTTTAAAGGGCAGCTCCCACTTGAAGATTGAAGATACTCACAAAGATTAATACTGGCTAGAATTTAGAGACCATTTATGAACAAATGTGCAGATGCTACCGTAAGCCTCATAACTGCAAGAGAAACATCCCCAGACCTTTCATGGTATTAGGACAGCAGAGGGTAATGCGGTTCTCTAATGAGAAAAGCAGAAAAGAGCCTGTTTATTTGAGGATGGGGAAATTTATTTGAGGATGTGTAGATAAATTATGGGAATTATGGATGCCCAGGGATAATGTTTTTGCACATTTGCGGAAGGGGGTAATTCTGCAAAGTAGGGACTAACTTTTACACATCAGTTATGCTTATAAATGTTTACAGTACTAGCCTATGTGCACACACATGCTGGATAAGTGCTTGTGCTATTCTGTAAGTATGCACATATTTCCAACAGCATATAGCTTGCAGATGGTTGTACAAATGGGCGGAGCCTGGGTGAAATGTGGGAGAAGGAGAAGGCCGGCCATCTTCCGACACAAATCGGGAGATGGCCAGCCATCTCTTAAAGCCGGCCAAATCGGTATAATCGAAAGCCGATTTTGGCCGGCTTCAACTGCTTTCCGTCGCAGGGCCGGCCAAAGTTAAAGGGGGCGTGTCGGCCGGGTACTGAAGGCAGGACGGGGGGCATGGTTAAGAGATGGCCGGCCTTGATCGATAATGGAAAAAAGAAGGCCGGCTCTGACGAGCATTTGGGCGGCTTTACTTAGTCCATTTATTTTTAAGACCAAGCCTCAAAAAAGTGCCCCAAATGACCAAATGACCACCGGAGGGAATCGGGGATCACCTCCCCTTACTCCCCCAGTGGTCACCAACCCCCTCCCATCCAAAAATAAATGTGTCTACATTTTTGTGCCAGCCTCAAATGTCTAATCCAGCTCCCTGACAGCACTAAGCAGGTCCCTGGAGCTGTTTTTAGTGGGTACTACAGTGCACTTCAGGCAGGCAGACCCAGACCCATCCCCCCTACCTGTTACACTTGTGGTGGTAAATGGGAGCCCTCCAAAACCCACCAGAAACCCACTGTACCCACATCTAGGTGCCCCCTTCACCCATAAGGGCTATGGTAGTGGTGCACAGTTGTGGGGAATGGGTTTGGGGGGGGGGGGTTGAGGGGCTCAGCACACAAGTTAAGGGAGCTATGTATCTGGGAGCTTTTTCTGAAGTCCACTGCAGTGCCCCCTAGGGTGCCCGGTTGGTGTCCTGGCATGTGAGGGGGACCAGTGCACTACAAATGCTGGCTCCTCCAATGACCAAATGCATTGGATTTGGCCGCCATTAGTTTCCATTATCGCCGCAAACCAATGGCGGCCATCTCAAACGCCGGCCCAAATGTTGAGATTTGGCCGGCCATCTTGTTTTGATAATATGGTTGGGTATGCCGCTTTACGGGGCCGGCCTTAGAGATGGCCGGTCCCGTTCGATAATGCACCTCCATGTTACACATGCAACTTAGAGAACACTCTACCTTATCCCCCAGATTCTATAAAGGTTGTCCAAATTTGGCAGCAACTCATCGCCACCAGGGGCGTATCTGGACTCTGGCGGTAGGGGGGCCAGAACCAGAGAGAGGGGGCACATTTTAGCCCCCCCAATGACCCCCCCCCCGCCGCCACTGCCGCCACTGCCAGAACCTCCCCACCAACGACTCTCCACCCTCCCCCCCGCCATCAACCCTCCCCCGCTGCCGTTGTTTACCTTTGCTGGCGGGGGACCCCAACCCCCCGCCAGCCGAGGTCCGCTTGCCGCCTTTAAAGATATTTCTTCAGCTGGCAGGGGACGCCAACCCCCGCCAGCCAACCCGACGTCTTTAAAGTTCTTCTTCGGCCTCCGTGGCCGTGCTGTAGTTGACTGTTCAATCCAGTTCGGAGTCTGACGTCCCAGCACGTTGTACGTGCAGGACAACGTGCTGGAACGTCAGACTCCGAACTGGATTGAACAGTCAACTACAGCACGGCCACGGAGGCCAAAGAAGAACTTTAAAGACGTCGGGTCAGCTGGCGGGGGTTGGGGTCCCCACCAGCTGAAGAAATATCTTTAAAGGTGGCAAGCGGACCTCGGCTGGCGGGGGGGGGGGTCCCCCGCCAGCAAAGGTAAACAACGGCAGCGGGGAGGGTTGACGGCGGTAGGGGGGTCCTGGGCAAAATCTGCGGGGGCCCAGGCCCCTGTGGCCCCACACAGATATGCCCCTGATCGCCACCATGGGCACTAACCTGTAGTGCACCACAAGGATCGATACGGTCACCTATTCTGTTCAATATCTACCTCAAGCCACTTGGATGATGTGCAGTTACTCATACCCATTGAACCTGACTTACCCACAGCCCTGAATAAATTGACTACCTGTCTAACATCAATTCAAGAATGGGCTAAACACAACAAACTTTGTCTGAACCCAAGTAAAACCGAGCTTCTCTGGGTCTCCTAACACAAGTGGATACATACCTGACATCAAAATCCCTTTTGAGAAGTACGCACTCCCACTCAAATCACAAGTCAGGAACCTTGGAATACAGTTAGATACAACACTTACTCTGATTCCCCAAATCCAAGCAACCTTCAAGAGCTACTTCTATTATTTGTGACAGCTACGCTGCCTATCTCTTTACACTGAGAAGGTAAATCTTATCCTAGTTGTGCATGCCATAACAACATCAAGGTTGGGTTACTGTAACGCACTCTACAACGGTCTGACTACAAAGGGCCTGCACCAGCTCCATTGATTTAGAATGTTGCAGCAAGACTAATAGAAGGTTGCAAGCGACATGACCACATCACACCAATCTGGAAAAACTTCACTAGCTACCAGTACAATACAGGGCTAAATTTAAAACTCTGTGTCTTATGTTCAAGGCCCTTAAAGGAAATAGCCCTGAGTACCTGAAGAACAGGATGATCCTCTACCCACCTCCAAGGACACTAAGATCCTCCCAAGGAGTATCCCTAACCACATCCTCTCCAAAAGACATTAATTATGATTTTTCAAATGAAGGAGAGGGAATGAGGGGGCATATGACAAAGTTAAGAGGGAAAGTGGTGAAGGCAGTTAGCTTAGCAGAGTTTAAAAAGGGGTTGGACGGATTCCTAAAGGACAAGTCCATAAACCGCTACTAAACGGACTTGGAAAAATCCAAAATTCCAGGAATAACATAAGTACATAAGTACATAAGTAGTGCCATACTGGGAAAGACCAAAGGTCCATCTAGCCCAGCATCCTGTCACCGACAGTGGCCAATCCAGGTCAAGGGCACCTGGCACGCTCCCCAAACGTAAAAACATTCCAGACAAGTTATACCTAAAAATGCGGAATTTTTCCAAGTCCATTTAATAGCGGTCTATGGACTTGTCCTTTAGGAATCTATCTAACCCCTTTTTAAACTCCATCAAGCTAACCGCCCGTACCACGTTCTCCGGCAACGAATTCCAGAGTCTAATTACACGTTGGGTGAAGAAAAATTTTCTCCGATTCGTTTTAAATTTACCACACTGTAGCTTCAACTCATGCCCTCTAGTCCTAGTATTTTTGGATAGCGTGAACAGTCGCTTCACATCCACCCGATCCATTCCACTCATTATTTTATACACTTCTATCATATCTCCCCTCAGCCGTCTCTTCTATAGAATGTTTGTACGTTTGGGAAGCTTGCCAGGTGCCCTTGGCCTGGATTGGCTGCTGTCGTGGACAGGATGCTGGGCTTGATGGACCCTTGGTCTTTTTCCAGTATGGCATTACTTATGTACTTATGTAGGCTTAGGAGTAACCTGAGGAAGTATTATTTCACAGAAAGGGTGGTGGAGGCGTGGCATGGTCTCCCCGTGGAGGTGGTGGAGTCGAGGACTGTTCCAGAGTTTAAAAAGGCATGGGATAAGCATGTGGGATCGCTTAGGAACATGAAGAATTAGGGGTTACAGAGGATGGGCAGACTGGATGGGTCATATGACCTTTATCTGCCGTCATGTTTCTATGTTTCTAAAATGCCCAAGGGCAACCTTCGAAAGCTAATCAAGAAATGTATTAAGTTATGTCCAATAAAAAAAGTATCATCTTACTTTCTTTTCCATGTTTTATTTTGTTTGATTTCTATTGATAACCTTAAGAGTGGACTAACACGGCTACCACACTCCTCTACTTAAGATGCCCAAGAAATAGGAAGGTGCTGGAAGTGTGTAATTGGCAGTAGACAACTTCATTCCAGTAATCATGAAGTTCAGGAATACCCATGCCAACACCAGCACCACAGAAATCAAGCTCCTGACTGGATAGTAAATTTAAAATTCTGTATTTCCCAGCCTGCTCATTACAGTTTTAAATATAACTGGATCCTGCAGTCGATTTCCAGTATAAGGGGGAGGGGGATACTGTGTATAAATATATATTAAAAAAAAAAAAGTCAAGAGGATCTCACTGAGATAATGATTCACAAACTGCAGTAGACTGTGATTAGCAACAATGCCTTCCAAACTTCGGCTGGAAGTGGTAACGGTAACCGTTAAGAGACTCATACATTGTGGTTGCCTTGGCTATGCAGTGATGTCATTTCAGAGAATGAAACCAAAGGCTACAATTTTTTTCTAAACCATTTTATTTGCTGTTCAATTGGCATTTTGTGTGAGTACAGTGGTTCCAAACCAAGATCTTAGCTAACCCTCACTTGTTCATGGCTTGTCAAGTGCCAAAGGCTGGGTCTCTGCTGGGATCTGGAAGTTGCCTAGTTTTACCTCCTAGGGCAGTGATGGCGAACCTTTCAGAGACTGAGTGCCAAAACAGCAACGTAAAATCTAATTATTAATCGAAAGTGCCAACAGGGCGTTTGGCATGCTCTTGAATATTTAATGTGATTTTTGCTGTTGCATGCATGCTGATAACTCCCTTTCCCTCCATCCATATGCATCTCCTTCTTGTCTTCCCTTCCCTCCCCTCCATCCGTCCAACAAATGCCCTCCCCTCCATCCATCCATGTCCAGCAACCCTCCTCTCTCCTGCCCTCCCCTCCATCCATCCATACCCAGCGATTCTCTTCTCTCCCCTGCCCTCCCCTCCCACTCCCATCCATGCCCTGCATGTAAATCTTTTTTATTACCTCCGTCGACGTGGCCGCGTCTTTGAAAGCCCTGTCCATCTCTAGCCTTCCCTTCGTGAGTTCGTTTCCTCAAAGTCAGTCACGCCCTCGCGGAAATGATGTCAGAAGGCAGGACTGACTCAGAGGGAACAAACTCACGAAGGGAAGGCTAGAGACGGGAAGGGCTTTCAAAGACGCGGCCGCTTCGATGGAGGTAATCAGCGCCAGCGGGGAGGACATGCGAGGGGATGTTGGGTGGGCAGGCCTGAAGAGAAAGTGGCTGGGCCTTGGCCCATCCAGACCCACCAGGGGCGTAGCCCCTGGCGACGGCGCGCGTGCCAACAGAGAGGGCTCTGTGTGCCCTCTCTGGCACGCGTGCCATAGGTTCGCCATCACTGTCTTAAGGCAAAGATCTCTTTTCCCGCTTGTGAACCTGGGCAGTGAGTGACTCATTTTCTATTAGGTATCATAAATGTAATCTGGTCTATTCTTGAATTTTTTTTTCTTTATATACTTTATCCACCTCATTCTATAAAGCTGAATATTTGGGGCATGTGTCACACCCCTTACCTGGTTTAGGAAGCCAATTAGGACTTTTGAGAAAAAAATCCACCCAAATGGTGCTTTATGACATTTTTGGACATTTTTCTTGGATGTCTTTCTCTTTCGAAAATGTGCCCCATTGTTTCAAAAAAATGTTATGGATTTTTGACCAACTATCAGGAGGATGATTAAAAAAAATAATCTCAATGGGACCTACTTTGATTGAAAAATCATCTAATAATTGACATATAAGTAATTCTAAACCTGGAATAATTTTTCTTTCAACAAGTGTTAGTTTAAGAAAACATTTACAAACAACAGCCAAACCTTAGCCCCTTTTATCAGTCCTATTTCCAAATATGGCACAATATCCAGGAGAGACAAACGAGATTACACACAGCTGTTAGAATCTGTTAACCAAGTTTCTGCTATAAAAACTATTTCAGGATCATTATCCTGAAGTAAATCATGGATTAAAATAGATTTGCTACTTCCGGATCTAGCATTAAAATGTAAAAGTGGCATCGAAGTGGAACATTCTGTATGGGAATATTTATAATCCTTCTATAACGATTTCAAACATCTTTCCCGATTATCAAAGATTCTCCAGCAAATAAACATTTGAGGAAGTCTATAATTTATAACAGTCTCTATGTGACAAGCCAGCTCATTTTCGAAAGTGATCGCCGGCCATCTTCTGACACAAATTGGGAGATGGACCAGCGATCTCCTCAACCCGGCCAAATCGATATTATCGAAAGCCGATTTTGGCCGGGTTCAACTGCTTTCTGTTGCGGAGCCGGCGAAACATCAAGGGGGCGTGTTGGTAGGGTAGTGAAGGCAGGACAGGGGTGGGACGGGGCGTGTTCATGAGATGGCCGGCTTCGTCTGATAATGGAAAGAAAAAGTCAGGCTTGACAAGCATTTCGCCGGCTTTACTTGGTCCCTTTTTTGTCACGACCAAGCTTCAAAAAAGTGCACCAACTGACTAGATGACCACAGGAGGGAATCAGGGATGACCTCCCCTTACTCCCCCAGTGGTCACCAACTCCCTCCCACCCAAAAAAAACCCTTTTTTGCCAGCCTCTATGCCAGCCTCAGCAGTATGCAAGTCCCTGGAGCAGTTTTTAGTAGGTGCAGTGCACTTCAGACAGGTGGACCCAGGCCCAACCCCCCCTACCTGTTACACTTGTGGTGGTAAAAGTTGAGCCCTCCAACCCCCCCCCCAAACCCACTGTACCCACATCTAGGTGCCCCCCTTCACCCCTTAGGGCTATGGTAATGGTGTAGAGTTGTGGGGAGTGGGTTTTGGGGGGAATTTCGGGGGCTCAGCAAAACAAGGTAAGGGAGCTATGTACCTGGGAGCTATTTTTATTATTTTTTTTTAATTTTTAGAAGTGCCCTCTAGGGTGCCCGTTTGGTGTCCTGGCATGTGAGGTTGGCCAGTGCACTACAAATGCTGGCTCCTCCCATGACCAAATGACTTGCATTTCGCCGGGTTTGAGATCGCCGGCATTTTTTTCCATTATGGCCGAAAACCGATGCCGGCCATCTCAAACCCAGCGAACTGTGACATTTGGCCGGGCCCAACCGTATTAGTGAAGAAAAAAATGGCCAGCCATCTTTTTCGAAAATACGGTTGGCTCCACCTGCTTGTGGCGCCGGAGATGGCCGCCCATAGAGATGGCCAGCGCCTTTCGATTATGCCCCTCAAGATGATACAGAATAAAAGTCAATCAGGCAATGGCAAAGGAAAAAAAATGAGGGGCCATTTTACTAAGCTGCGTAGGCACGTATGCACGTTCTACGCACATCAGCTTTGAACTACTGCTCAGCTACTGCGTGGCCCATGTGGTAATTTCATTTTTTATGTGCGCTAGAAAATTTTCCAGCATGCAGCACTAACAGGGCAATAATTGACATTGTATGTGCGCTGACAATTAATGCATACTACTAACACGGGTTAAATATCTTAATTATCGGTCAGTCTAATCACCTATCCCTCTACTTTGACCTAATCATCTTTTATCAAAATCAATACTAAGTATTGTTACAAACACATTATTTTATTCAAATCAAACATAATCACTAATAAAAGTTTAACAGACTACTTATACAAGGACTGTGTTCTGTATTAACGCCTATGATACTCGATATAGTTCTTCAAACTTTCATAACCCATTAAAAGTACATCATCAAAAAAGTCAGATGACTTATCTTGTCTTCATTCCAGACGACGAAATGTAAAGTATTCCATCATACAGTTCATGAAAGAGTATCAGTAATTAGT
Organism: Microcaecilia unicolor; assembly: GCF_901765095.1. Classification (NCBI taxonomy): domain Eukaryota; kingdom Metazoa; phylum Chordata; class Amphibia; order Gymnophiona; family Siphonopidae; genus Microcaecilia; species Microcaecilia unicolor. Next base: position 348,323,865 of record NC_044035.1, on the reverse strand, counting down.
CCGTTGATGAACAGAAAACAAAATCCAAAAAAGAAGAAATTCACAATATCCTCGGGGTGGGTCAATATTCTCTGAAGCAAATGACTCCACTCAAACCGGATCCTTATGTCAAATTTTCTTCACAGCGATGTTTAGTTTCACATTCATACATATATATATCCACAGATCTCAACACAGGCCGTGTTTCATTATAACTTCTTCAGGAGATCCAGCCACATTAGAACACTGGGCTCACAACAGGAAATCCCTTCTGATAGCATACACCGTCATAATTAAATTGCTGCCCGGTTACCAGCGGGATAGTACGGGAGCCCTTCCCTCCACCTCAATGGGTGGCAGTAAGGGCTCCCCCTCGAAATGGCCACGCGGCAAGTGCTTTATTTGCCGCCCAGCCATTTCCTGTAGAAAAGCGAGACCTTCCCTTTTACCAGCTGCGGTAAAAGGGGGCCTCAGCATGCGTGTAAAACTCTCGCCGACACCAGCGCCAGCCTCCTTTTGCCACAGCTTGGTGAAAGGGGCCCAAAGTAAAGTAAGTCCAAGGGTGGAGTCAGAGGGGACCCGGAATAGTATCCAGAGATGCTGCTCGAATAACTATCTGGGCAAGTAGGACCTTTAGAGGGTGGAACTCTTAGGAAACTGTGGGGCCCTTTTAAAAAGGTGCGGTAGGCTGTATGCACGTGCAGTGTGTACCAGAACAAGACTACTGCCAGGCTAGTGCCCCCTGGTTGTAAGTTCGGATTTGGCATGCATCCATAACGCCGGGACAAATTATTATTTTTTTATTTCCTATCGCACATGGCATTTTTGGCGTTAATTGGCAGTTGGCGTGCACCGACCGGTCGCCACACATGTAGCACGTGAGCCCTTACTGCTAGGCGAATGGGTTTCAGTAAGGTTTCAGGCCGAAAATGGACGCGTATTGGTTTAAATTTGAGCACACATCTATTTTCTGGTCCCTTACAAAAAGGTCTTTTTCCCTAGACGCGGTAAAAAAAATGACCTAGTGTGCACCCAAAAGGCACGCTCACACTACCACAGGACACTTTTTACCGCAGGACCCCTGTGAAATGCCAAGGTTACTTCACTACATATTGTCATTGGTCTTGGGTTTTAAATACATTTTACTTACACATCTTCAGTGCTTAATAAACATCTTCAGTGCTTAACCAATAACCTGATTAGAATTTATTTGCTGAAATTGTCAAATTTCAAAATTTAAAATTTTTCTAACTAGTCAGAACTTATTTGTAAACATTAATCAGGAGACCACGCTAGGCATATATGACCATCCCTGGGAAAAGGTGACTAAAGTATTAGATCTAAAACGCTGGGAATGACCAATTTATTTATTTATTTTCTGCATTTATATCCCACATTTTCCCACCTCTTTGCAGGCTCAATGTGGCTTACAAATACCGTTGCGGCGATCGCCATTTCCGGAATAAGAAATACAGAGTAATGTTCCAGTTAGAGTATATACAATACACAGTAAATTAGAAGAAAATCGGTAATCAATACATTTCAGGTGTCATAGATCTATAAGCAGTATGAAAAAGTTACATGTTTGAACTTCTGTACCTTTTTTAATTTTTTTCACATAAAACGATGGGGTTTGGACGGTTGTATTACGAATTGTTTGCTCTTGGAGCCCTTTTACTAAGGCATGTAGGCGCCTATGCGCATATAATGCACATCAAATCGGAACTACTGCCCGGCTGCTGCGTGCCCTGGGTGGTAATTCTAATTTTGACACGCTTCCAAAACGAGCGGCAGAAAACATAGTAACATAGTAGATGATGGCAGAAAAAGACCTGCATGGTCCATCCAGTCTGCCCAACAAGATAAATTCATATGTATTACTTTTTGTGTATACCCTGTCTTGATTTGTACCTGTCCTCTTCAGGGCACAGACCGTATAAGCAGTGGCATAGGAAGGGGGGGGGGGCGGGAGGGCGGTCCGCCCCAGGTGCACGCGCTCAGGGGTGCCGGCCCCGCTGGTTCCCTCCTCCCTCTGCCCCGGAGCAGGTTACTTCCTGTTCTGGGGCAGAGAGAGCAGGGAACCAGCGGGGCCGACGCAGCTCCGAGCGACGTGAACTCGGTGCGGATCGGCCCTCCCGCAGGTAAGAATACGCTCCGGGGGGGGGTTCGCTCCAGAGGGGGGGTGCGCCACGGAGGGGAGGGGGTCACGCCGTGCTGCACCTGGGGGGGGGGTGCGCAGCGGCGACCCGCCCCGGGTGTCATTAGCCCTCGCTACGGCACTGCGTATAAGTCTGGCCAGCACTATCCCCGCCTCCCAACCACCAGCCCCGCCTCCCACCACCAGCTCTGGCACAGACCGTATAAGTCTGCCCAGCACTATCCCCGCCTCCCAACCACTAGCCCCGCCTCCCACCACCGGCTCTGCCACCTAAACTAGGCTAAGCTCCCAAGGATACATTCCTTCTGAACAGGATTCCTTTATGTTTATCCCACGCATGTTTGAATTCTGTTACCGTTTTCCTCTCCACCACCTCCCGCGGGAGGGCATTCCAAGTATCCACCACTCTCTCCATGAAAAAGTACTTCCTGACATTTTTCTTGAGTCTGCCCCCCTTCAATCTCATTTCATGTCCTCTCGTTCTACCGCCTTCGCATCTCTGGACAAGATTTGTTTGCGGATTAATACCTTTCAAATATTTGAACGTCTGTATCATATCACCCCTGTTTCTCCTTTCCTCCAGAGTATACATGTTCAGGTCCGCAAGTCTCCCCTTATACGTCTTGTAATGCAAATCCCGTACCATTCTCGTAGCTTTCCTTTGCACCGCTTCAATTCTTTTTACATCCTTCGCAAGATACGGCTTCCAAAACTGAACACAATACTGCAGGTGGGGCCTCACCAATGACTTGTACAGGGGCATCAACACCTCCTTTCTTCTGCTGGTCACACCTCTCTCTATACAGCCTAGCAACCTTCTCGCTACGGCCACCGCCTTGTCACACTGTTTCGTTGCCTTCAGATCCTCAGATACTATCAGATATTTTCTATCGCGTGGCACTGACTAGGCAGTAACTGCCAGTGTATGTGCGCTGACGGTTACCACCTGGTTAACACATGAGACCTTATCGCTAAGGCAATGGGTGGTGGTAAGGTCTCAGGCCCAAAATGGCCGTGCGCCGATTTTCATTTTTTTGGCCAAAAAAGGGCCTTTTTTGCAGGCATGCTGAAACATGGACCCGCGTGCATCCAATACACACGCCTACACCAGCTCAGGCCATTTTTCAGCACGCCTTAGTAAAAGGGACCCTAACAGAATTAATTGAAATCCTATGTTTTTTTGTTTCTGGAGGTTCTAAGTTACCATTTCCCAGAGATGATCACACGTATATTCAGACACAAATTATTCAAATGAGTCATTTTTATCAAGCATCTAACATCTGAATTTTTGAATTCTCTTTAGATTATTCATGGCAGTCATCATCATTAGCTGCTCCATGTTCATTCAACAAGAATGATCTCTTTCACTAGCATGGCATTTTAGTGAGAGGGTCCTCACTCACCAGTGAGTTTTTTTTTCAAGAGCACCAGGAAGGTTAGATGACCAGAAAGATGCAACAATGAATATCCAGATGTGGAAGAATTCTTTGATGAAGGCACTACATTCTCTCTCTTGGCCTGAAGCTCTTGCTTGGCTTATTGCTTCTTTGCCAAACAAGTCACTCAGCACTGGGATTTTCCATTTCGGAGGACGACCTACAGGAAACCTAAAGCTGTCACTTCTTTCCGCTATTCATTAAAGCCTCCGTCTCACAGGATACTGAAATCAGGCCTTTTTTTTTTCACAGACGACAAATGAGTTCAAGACCTCACAAGGCAATGGAAGATATCCTATAACGGAGACAAAAAAAAGACAAGCTGTGTTGTTTACTAAAATATTTGTGAGGGATATGAGGACCACTACTACTTATCATTTCTAAAGCGCTACTAGACGTACGCAGCGCTGTACACTTGAACATGAAGAGACAGTCCCTTCTCGACAGAGCTTACAATATAATTAGGACAGGCAAACAGGACAAATAAGAGATAAGGGAATATTAAAAATGAGGATGATAAAATAAGAGTTCTGAACAAGTGAATAAGGGTTAGGAGTTAAAAGCAGCATCAAAAAGGTGGGCTTTTAGCTTAGATTTGAAGACGGCCAGAGATGGAGCTTGACGGACCGGCTCAGGAAGTCTATTCCAGGCATATGGTGCAGCAAGATAAAAGGAACGGAGTCTGGAGTTAGCGGTGGAGGAGAAGGGTGCAGAGAAGAGAGATTTACCCAGTGAACGGAGTTCCCAGTGAGGAATGTAGGGAGAGATGAGAGTGGAGAGGTACTGAGGAGCTGCAGAGTGAATGCACTTATAGGTCAATAAGAGGAGTTTGAACTGTATGCAGAAAGCTATAGGAAGCCAGTGAAGTGACTTGAGGAGAGGTCTAATATGAGCATAGCGACACTGGAGGAATATTAGTCGTGCAACAGATTGAAGAGGAGAGAAATAGCTGTGAGAAGCAAGTTGCAATAGTCTAAGCAAGAGGTGATAAGAGTGTGGATGAGGGTTCTGGTAGTGTGCTCAGAAAGGAAAGGGTGAATTTTACTGATATTATAGAGAAACAAAAGACAGGCTGATACTTTGGTCTGGATTCCTGCTGAGATTTCTGGTGTGGAGAGGTAGATCTGGGAGTTATCAGCGTAAAGGTGTACTGAAAACCATGGAATGAGATCAGAGTACCAAGGGAAGAAGTATAGATGGAGAAACGAAGAAGTCCCAGGACAGATCCCTGAGGTACACCAACTGACAGTGGGATAGAAGTAGAGGAGGATCCACTAGAGTATACAATAAAGGTAAGCTGGGAGAGATAAGAAGAAAACCAGGAAAGAACAGAGCCCTGAAATCCAAGTGAGGACAGCGTCTCAAAGAGTAGGCTGTGATCAACAGTGTCATAAGCAGCAGATAGATCGAGAAGGATGAGGATAGAATAGAGACCTTTGGATCTGGCCAGGAACAGATCATTGGAAACTTTAACAAGCGCTGTTTCAGTTAAATGAAGGGGGCGAAAGCCAGATTGAAGTGGATCAAGAATAGCTTGAGATGAAAGAAAGTCAAGGCAACGGCGGTGAACAGTACTTTCAAGTATCTTGGATAGGAAAGGGAGGAGGGAGATGGGGTGATAGTTGGATGGACAGGTAGGGTCCAACTGAAATAACATCTTTATTAATAAGCCGGAGGAATACGTAGCTATGCCTAATTATTAATTATGTGTAATGTAATCTTCTCTATTCAGTTCGCCCCACGAATATTTGTTGTCTAAGAAAGCGTAACGTTTTTGTTTAAATTGGAATAATACCTGATTCAATTTCTCTTCTTCTTCTTTTATGAGTTTCCTGGCTGTATTTCGGTTGGCAAGTGCACTCTTGTTAATAATTTAAAATCAATAAATAAATATTTAAAAAAATAAGAAAAGAACTGTATTATTTTAGTATGCATGTCATTTGTTTACTGTCCACTCTTTTTAACTTGGCCACTCTTACCCACTCCAGTGATGTAGAGGTGGACTTCGACTCCCTTGTAACCATTAATTCAGATGACTTGGATCCCAAGGAGGTGGATAGATATTATGCTCTGGGGCACTATGCAGTTAAGATTACTATAAAATCTAATATAACTCCCTGTACACAGTGGTCAAATGTATGGTGGTACCCTGGACCCAATTATCCAACCAGTGGACACCACGCTTGGGATAATCTTTTACGTACAAATATTACCATAGTTCGACAGTCAGTGGACCCCACCACTTGTGAGATAGAGAAATGTTAACCCTGTGCTCATTATCTTTAAGGGAATGTATAAGGCAATGAACCGTACATTTGGTATAGGAATAGAAGCCACTAGCACGGATCCTGTTGGCCACTTTCGTATTGCGGTCACTTCTCCCTCACTATCCAATACTGTGCTGAGCAATCCCTTGATGCCCCAAATCCCTGAAACAAAAATTCCCATCAGAATTCTCAGCATAACTAGTCTAAAGGAAACGTTTACTCTTGAAACTGGTTATGGTGACACAAATTTGTGGATGGATTGGATACGGTTCACAACCCATAGTTTGAATTTATCTGATTGTTATGTTTCTCCTCCTCTCGCCCTGAGCCCTTGGCTGTTCCTTTCCCTTTGAATCTTATAAACGATTATAATGGAACAATGTGCATGCTAAAATGGCTCCAAGGTACTAAGAATAATGATAAATCTTGCCTTTCCCTCAGTTTACTATTTCCTAAATTACCCAAATGTGTGAGGGTACCTCCGGTGTTTAAGACACCTGTTTCTGGGACAATATTCCAGACATGTATGTTAAGAGAAAAGATCAAAAATTCCTATTTTGTAGGAAATTTATCCTTATGTAATTCTAGTCTACTCCCCGGTGAGAAACTTGACTTTTCAAGCTTTTCACGTCCCCAAGCAGACATCTGGTAGTGGAACTAAAACCCTGTATCCCACTTTACCCTCTAACTGGTATGGACAGTGTGCTTTGGTTCAGCTAGTAGTCCCACTCACCATAGCATCTCAACATATTGATAAACCAGTCCCCTCTAGAAGGAAAAGGATCTTAAAGGCTGCTTTGATGATAGGATTTACATAGATTCTATAGGTGTTCCTAGGGGGGTGTCAGATGAATTTAAAGCTCACAATCAAATTGCTGCAGGTTTTGAATCTTCATTATTCTGGTGGTCTACTATTAACATTCAACAAGAATGTTGACTGGAATAACTATATTTATTATAACCAACAGCGTTTCATTAATTATACTCGAGATGCTGTTAAAGGCAGTGCTGCCCAATTGGATGCTACAAGCCGGATAGCTTGGGAAAACCGCTTAGTCCTTGATATGATATTGGCAAAAGAAGGAGGAGTTTGTATCATGTTAGGAGGACAATGTTGTACCTTTATTCCTAACAATACTACACCTGATGGGACCATAACTAAGGCTTTGCAAGGACTCACTACCTTAGCTGATAAACTTGCTGAGAATTCTGGTGTAGATACCACCTAGACTGGGTGGATGGACAATATCTTTGGGAAATGGAGAACCTTTATATTAACTGGTTTAACCACATTGATAATTGTTATGGCTATATTTGTACTTCTGGGCTGTTGTGTAATACCTTGTATCAGAAGCTTAGTACAACGTTTAATTGAAACTGCTTTAAGTAAGAGAGAACCCATAGGAAACTATGTTCTGTATGAAAAACTACATATTAACACAGATTGAAGATGTATGTTGATGATGATGTTTAAATCTTTTATGATTTCCTTTGCCTGGCATTGTTATCTTCCTCCGGGATCATTTAGATGGGAAGATATTGTACGTAACATAAGGCCTGAGGAAGGTTGAAGAGGGGCAACTTACATTTCACTATAACCATATTGTCATGTTACACATAGCCCAATATCTGTAAAGGGGTTGACATGAACTGTGACTCACATCTATGATGCCTTTAACCCTAATATACATTTGAAAAAAAGAACCTATTGCTTCCCTCTGGAATGGATGGAACTACAGCAAGGGTTCAAAGCAGTGAAGCCCTTACTTTCGAAGGCCTTCAAGGGGCGACTATAGATAATAAACACAGTTATACACCCTGGAGTAGACTCAAAGGGCAAAGGCCATAAATCGTGAGGCCCAGGAACTTATGATCTGATATGATATCCTTATGGGCAAACAGGCCTGGGAAAGGAGGAAGCATAAACAAACATGAGAATGTGGTTTAGCAGGTGAGGGAAACCAGATAGTTTTGAAAGTAGACCAGATGATCCTGAGTAAGATAACTGGCTGAAGCCTTGCAAATCATTGTTAAACACAAGTGTATAAAAATAGCTGTTTCAGTTCAGTATGTTGGAGTGATAGATACAGAGAGCATATGTATGCAGTAGTTCTATCCTCCCATGAGAAAACATTAATTGTATTAATACTTGGTAAGTAAATAAATTGCTTTTCTCATAAGCGGCAGCCTTGGTCTTTTATCTCTACAAATTGTGAGTAACTGGTATATGAGGATTTGTAGAGGTGGTAAAAAGACCTAAACATTTACACTGAATTAATTAATTCAGCTTCCCTTCCAGTTTTGTTTTGCTTTTAAACTGGTGCTGTTGCTGGTTTTTAGAAAGGAAGGAAAAGGTAACTATTTTAAATATTTCTATAATTTCTTTTAGCTACTAATTGATATGTAGCTAATCTATTTTAATGCAATTAATTTTTATTTTTATTTTCAAGAGTTCTGTGTACAGCATTGCTGTGTCCAGTACTGATGAATTTCGTATAGACCAGAAAGTCAAACTGCAGATATATTTCCAGAGACCATTAGCAGAGGAAGTAAGTCAGATCCAAAGAAACCATGAAGCAATACTTTTGCAAACAGCCCATGAAAGACCCTTTCATTCTGCCTCACTCAGGCGGCGTTTGTTTTCCGATTAAAGACGTTTATTCAGGTAACACCTAAATAGCCAAGCTCTGTGAACTAGTGGGAATGTGGAAACCTCCCAGTCATAACCAATTGATGAAGAAGTGAATGGCATGCGGGAACCGGGGAACAGGGGAAATGAACGAGCCTAATTAGGTGGCACGCCTTCAAAAGGTAGAAAATATCCTCAAATCTTTTCTGTTTTTAGTGTAGCAGGCTGACAACATGTGTATTCCTGTTCAGCTACAGGAAAACCATTCTGGGCCTCTGCTCCAGAAAAGTGTCAATAAAACCTGACTAGGAGGAGGTAGCCTAATAGTAGTAGCTCAAGGTGAGTCACATTCAGGAGATTCTCTGACGCAGGAGGGCTCACAAGCCAAGGACACTAAGGTCCTCCCAAGGACTTTCACTAACCACATCCTCTCCAAAAGACATTACACGATGTGATACCCGCAAGCGAGCCTTCTCCGGAATAGCCCCCGCACTCTGGAATGCGCTGCCAGAAAGGCTGCGCTAGCAGCCTATCTCTACTTCAGGAAGCAGGTGAAAGCTTGGCTCTTCAACCAGGCCATTCATGGAAGAAGTAACTAACTCGTTAGTCTCACTCACACACAAAATGAGTGACTCGGGCTGCATATACTGCAGCAGGACATGTTTATCCACTCCTACCCTAGCTGAGATAATGTTTAACCATTTCTCTGACCTCATGTGCAACTTTCTTTAAATCAATCGCCTTACTTTCTAACTCTTCTTATTTTCTTACCTATCTATATGTTACAGCTTTGCTTTACCCTTCACTATCAATTATAGTGTTCTATTACGTATTGCGTTGACATTGTAAGTAGTACACCATGCCATACTTTGTATTGTTTTTGAATATTTTTACTGCTGTAATTGTCTATTGCTCATGTTTGATCTATTCTTACTGTACACCACCTTGAGTGAATTTCTTCAAAAAGGCGGTAAATAAATCCTAATTAATAAATAAATAATCTAATTTTGTTCCTGAGGCAATGGAGGGTTAAGCGACTTACGCAAGATCACAAGGAGCAGTGGTGGGATTTGAATTGACCACCTGGGAGCCAGGAGTTATGTCAAGGCTGATGCTCAAACCACTAAGCTACTCCTCCATTCCAGCTTTGAAGCATTGACTGCTTGAGCTTTTGAAGGCAAATATGAATTAGGGGAGGAGTCTTGTCCCTTTCTCCCAGGGCCATGCCTAGGGTCTCCGGCGCCCCCCTGCAGTTGGCCCCGCCGGCCCCCCCCCCCCCCCCGAAAACGATCGCTACACTACCTGCCCTCTTCTCCCCAGATCCTTTTCCTTTTTGTTTAAATTTACCTCTCCGGTGTGCGGCAGCGTAGCGTTAGTGAGAAGGAGGCGGCGCTCCCCCGCCCCGACGTGTCTTCTTCCCTTCGCTCAGTGTCCCGCCTTCTTCTGATGTCATTTCTGACGTCAGAAGAAGGCGGAACCGAGCGAAGGGAAGAGACTGACACGTCAGGGCAGGGAAGCGCCGCCTCCTCACTAACGCTACGCTGCCACGCGCCGGAGAGGTAAATTTAAACAAAAAAAAAAGGACAAGGATCTGGGGAGAAGAGGGCGAGGTAAGCATGGTGCGGCGGGTTGCCCCCCCAGAGGATGGCGCCCTCCTGCCATGCTTACCTCGCTTACCGTGTTGGCACGGCCCTGCTTTCTCCATTGAGGTGGTCCACCATAGAACATGTAGAACAGCACTACATGGATCACCCCACTCTGGGCCTCACAGGAGCCTTGGCTCCCTGTTCTAGGGGCTAAGAAGAAGGAGGGGATGACAGTCTGGCCCATAGCTGTCCCCTGGTGCATGTTGCAGGCAAGAGGTATATTCCTAAAGTGATTGAACTGATCAGGGGTTGGCAGTCTGATCCACAGCTGTCCCCTATGTGCATGTGAAGAGCACGTAAATGTACAGAATACTGCCATGTGCATAAGAGTACATTTACCTGTGAAAGTGACAGCAGGGTGACTAAGTGGTACTTTACAATGATACGTGTAAATGCAAGGGGGTGTGTATGTGGGTGGAGCATGGTGGGGCTCCCAGATACGCTCATAATGCACAGAATGCTGTCAGTTAGGCAAGTCCCTGATGTTTTTATGCAACAGCAGTTACAGTAGGTCCATGGCTGGTAAAATTCGATGCGCTAATACCAGGTTCCACTAATATTCTATAATTGCATCTGGGTGCCCTTATGTAGTATAGAATAGATTCTCATCATGCGGCATCTGGGCACCTAAATGGAGGTTCCCACTTCTAGAATTGGCTCCTTGAGGTGCAGATTGCACATGGATTGGAGATTTTGAGCAATCCTGCCTGACAAGTACTTCACATTTCTATGTTTATCCTGGGTCTGGAGAGGTGGAGTGATGCCATTGGCCTCCTCTGTGCACTTCTTAAAATGGTTTGCATGTGTGTGCACAGCATAAAGGGAACTATAGCCATTGCCCAGCCTTTCTTGCCTTGCATTGTATACTATCCATCACAGTAATCTCTCGGCTATCCCCTTCAAGCCTTCACCTCTGCCTCCCTTCCCAACCCATTTGTGAACCCCTCGACCTCCCATCTGTGAGCTTGCTCTGTCCCAGCCTGTATCTGTCTGGATGTGCCTGATAATTCTCAGCTCTTTTTGTGATCTGTGTCTGGATGTCTGTGTTTGCTTGCCTGGGTCTTTGCCATGATGTATGTGCTTGTGTGCTGATAGAGTGCTGGTGGTGGGAATAACTGGAGGATGATGCTGGGAGCCAGGAGTCACGTCACACCTGAACTAGTGGGCTGTGCAGGACCTATGACATGTGGCGCACAGGGAAGAGAGGAGGCCCACATCCCTATCACAGGATAGATATATAAGCACCTATCCTGGACCTCTAGATAGATAGATAGATAGATAGATAGATAGATAGATAGATAGATAGATAGATAGATAGATAGATAGATAGATAGATAGATAGATAGAGATCCAGGATCCTGTTCCTGGACCTCACAGATAACAACTAGTTCCACTTCGATAAGGCTGCCATCCATCATCTCTGCCAAAATCTAGAGGTTCTCCACCACACACCGGGTTCAACCCATGCAGTGCTCCTGAAGGTCACTTCTACCTTGGTCTTTTTTGCCACTGGCAGTTTCCAGTCTGAACTGGCTGTCACTGAGGCTCTCATCTAATCAGGTATCTCACACTGCCTCACCCAGTTCCTCACAGACTTTCTCACGTCTCTGACTATATAGCATTCCCTCACACTGTGCAGACGAAGCACAAAACAGTGATCCAGTTCTATGAAATAACCCATTGTCCACCTGTTCTGGGATAACAGCCTGGCCCTCATGATGGAAGGAGGCCACCTACCACAACAGAAAGGTTTTCCACTCTGCACACATACAGGCAGTCTCCAATGTCCAGGGCAAGACTGAAGATGTGTTCCTCCACTTTCCATGATCCTGTCATAACTTACATCTCCTCTCACTCTTGACAATCTTAAGAGAGGTTTGAGAGTGGCCAGATCGCCAGTGCCTAGCTGCTTGGCACCCATACTCACATATCTGCATGTACATGTGGGATGAGGTCCCTGTGCAGAGGTCTTCTAGCCCTGACTAATAACCACACTTCATACATCATGACTGTTGTCTGTTTTAATCCATCCAACACAGGTGATAGGGGCTACCCTCAAAGTAGGTGGCTCATGAACCTCATTGTGGCCCACCACGTTGATGAAGAAGAGCATTAAAACAGAGACCACTGCCATTATCAAGAGGATTTTTAACCTACTAAAAAGTCATTTCCACTGCCTGGACCAATCTGGGGGAAAACTGCTGTATAGGGTGCATAGATGATATTCATGGCATTCAGCATGCTGCACAATCTGGCATTAAAGCACAGCCAATCCCTTCCAGATGGTTCAGAGATGCAAGACCAGGCTGCAGAGCCACCCACAGAGGATGAGCCATACCATCCACACCAGCTGGGCCTGACAGCAAGAAACCAACTCAAACACAGGCACTTTCAGCGAAGTTATTTGGTTATAATTAAGATAATGGTACATACAGTGTTCTTCATTCCCTTCCCCATCTCCCCAATTGTGACAGCTTCATTCCCTCCCCATTCCATCTCCACACATGTGAACAAACTACTTTTCTCCTTTCCCCCTATCCCCACCCCCACCCCTCAACAATCCATAGCTGGTGCAAAGTTCTGGGCTGCTGGATGGGGTGCCACTGTTCTCGGGTGAGGCTGATGATGCATCACCCAGCAGTCCAGAAAGGCATGCAGCTCCATGGAAGTCAGTCACATCATGGGGCCCTGTGGTGCACTGGACTGTGTTAGCAGTGGTTGTGATGGAGATGGGGGTTAGACAGCAGCAGGACTAGGGAGCAAGGAGGTTGAGGAGATGCCTGGCACAAGTTATGGAGGCTCACTGTTCCACCGATGGATGGGTGCCGGCAGATCTTGCTCCTCCTGGTGGTGCAGGTGACACAGATGGCAGGGCAGTGGAGTAGGGGCTCTGGTGTTTCAGCTGGTCCCTGTACCGTTTGCTAATCTCCTGGTACAGGAGGACCTCCTGCTTACCAACCGGGCACTCAGTTCTATGGCCATTCTTGCAGGGACACCTGGCACTCAGTGAGTGCAAGCAATCGCTCTTGTATCTGCAGCTTCCTTTTCTGCTGGGCAATGAAGTCCTTGTTCTGCTTCAAAGGCTGTGTTGTACATTTCACCAATTCCTGGCTACGTCTCCTTGCATGTCGATGTTCCCTTCCTATATCACCTGTGTCACCTTCTACTGGCTCTGCCTGAGGGTGAAGGAGGGTAGCAGAAGAATGTCTGCCTTCATGTCGGCAGATCCTTCATCCTCCTCGTCCTCGTAAAGCTCCTCAGCTAACACTTGGTTGACTTCAGATGTTGAGTGGCCACTTCTGGTGTCATTGGATGCCTGTCCACCATTGCTACTGGTCTGGTTGCTCAGACCTTCCGCCGCATCTAAGCCCAAGACCTTATCTGCAGGTAAGGAAAATTGTAACACACCATCAGTATCTGAATGCCATTGGTGTATACACACAATACGACCTGAGACATGCACAGCCAAAGACCACTGTTCCTTCTAAGCCATGGGTGGGCAGCCTCAGTCCTTGAGGGCCACAACCTAGTCATGTTTTCAGGATTTCCCTAATAAATATGCATGAGATCTATTTGCATGTACTGCCTCCACTATACGCACATAGATCTCATGCATATACATTGGGGAAATCCTGACTGGGTTGTGACCCTTGAGGATCAAGGTTTCCACCCCTGCTCCAAGCTGTGTGGGAGTTCTCTAACCGCATTGCTGCCAGTGCAGTGGCGTACCAAGGGGGGGGCGGTGGGGGCAGTCCGCCCCGGGTGCACGCCGCTGGGGGGGGGGGGGTGCCACACGTCTGTCGGCAATGCTCGTTCCCTGCTCCCTCTGCCCTGGAACGGGTTACTTCCTGTTCCAGGGCAGAGGGAGCAGGGAACGAGCGAAGCCGACATGCACGCGGCACCCCCCCAGCAGGTAAAAATGCACGCGGGGGTGTCCTTTCGCCGGGGGGAGGTGTCCGTCCTTTCGTCGGGGGGGAGGTGTCCTTTCGCCGGGGGTGGGGGGGGGGGGGGGTCGCGCTGCACCAGGGGGGGGGGGCGCATCGGCGATCCGCCCCGGGTGTCAGCCACCCTAGGAACGCCACTGTGCCAGTGTATGTGTGTGTGACGGGGGGGGGGGGGGTGCTTCAATATTGTGTTTTCTATTGCTAGGGACAAGCAGGCTCTGAAGTCCTTAAGTCCTGCAGAGCTTGCCTGTCCCTCTCTATTGAAAATGTGATAGTGAAACAGCACCTCCCACTGGCAGGTATATAGGTGGAGGACTCCTGCTCAGCTTAGAGGAAACAGTGCCAAGGACCCTCTCTTCTGTCTCTCAGTTTCCAATCAATGAAGGGAAAGAAAAAGGGGGGGGGGATCCACTCCTTCCACAAAAAACGCAAGCACACCAAACAGGAGGTGGAAGAGAACCAAGTCCAAGTGACCAGCCAATAAAAACACAGAAGTAAGAGCTCCAAACAAGGTTTTATTTATCGACCCCTGAGGAAGGCATTCGTGCCGAAACACGGGTCCTAATAAAACCTTGTTTGGAGCTCTTACTTCTGTGTTTTTATTGGCTGGTCACTTGGACTTGGTTCTCTTCCACCTCCTGTTTGGTTTTGCTCTCATTTTCCAATAGCGTTTACCTCAAAATGTAACAGAAATTGTTTTGGCCCATCTCTCTATATTCTGATACCTGTCCAAAATGTGTCCTTATGTGGTCCCAGGCCATGTGGTACACCAGCCAGGCCACAGGTCAGGTGACGCTCAGTAGCCAATTATGGTAAAACATTACAAAACAATACTGCAAACTAAAATGAAATGAACTAACAAAATGATAAACATGGAGAAAGGAAGCAACACAAACATTATTTATTTATTTATTTAACACATTTATACCCCACATTTTCCCACTTAGCTGCAGACTCAATGTGGCTTACATAATACCGTAGAGGCAGGCTCTGGTTCGGTAAAATACAAATACACAAAATAGTAGTAAACCTATAGATAACATGAGTATAAGGCAACAAAGATATGATAAAAAGTCCAATACGGTGCATAGTTTTGCTGTATCACAGGAAGTAGAAAATTAAGTTGGGTCTGAGGGGTAGGCCTCAGGGCCGTGCCTAGGGTCTCTGATGCCCCCCTGCAGGCTATCAGTTGGCGCCCCCCCCCCCCCCCCCCGTAAAAATGATCGCTCACCACTTGCCACACTGACAGGAATTGTCAGCAATATTCTTAGAAACAAATTGCTATACATTGCAAAATAAGATAGCAGATGTAAATTCTCAAAGTGGACATATTCCAAACACTAAAATGAAAATAAAATGATTTTTTTTCTACCTTTGTTGTCTGGTGACTTTCTTTTTCTGATCATGCTGGCCCAGTATCTGATTCTGTTGCTATCTGTCCTCTTAACTCCGTTTCCAGGGCTTCCTTTCCATTTATTTCTTTCCTTTCCTTTCCTCCTTTCTTCTTCATTTCTGGTCCTCAGCTTCTGCCTATTTTCTTCATCCATGTGCAGTTTTTCTCCTCTCTTCCTTTCCCCTCATTTCATCTCCTTCATCTCTCTTCCCTCCCCTCTATGTCCAGCAATTTCTCCTCTCTCCCTGAGCCCTGCCCTCCCATCCATGCTCCTCTGTCCCCTGCCCACCTCCATCCATCCATATTAAGCAATTTCCCCTCTCCCCCTGGGCCCTGCAATCCCATCCATGTCCATCCATGATCCTCAGTCCCCTGCCCACCTCCATCCATCCATATTAAGCAATTTCTCCTCTCTCCCTGGGCCCTGCCCTCCCATCCATGCTCCTCTGTCCCCTGCCCACCTCTATCCATCCATATTAAGCAATTTCTCCTCTCTCCCTGGGCCCTGCCCTCCCATCCATGCTCCTCTGTCCCCTGCCCACCTCCATCCATCCATATTAAGCAATTTCTCCTCTCTCCCTGGGCCCTGCAATCCCATCCATATCCATCCATGCTCCTCTGTCCCCTGCCCACCTCCGTCCATCCATATTAAGCAATTTCTCCTCTCTCCCTGGGCCCTGCCCTCCCATCCATACCCATCCATGTTCCTCTGTCCCCTGCTCCCTCCATTCATTCCTATCCAGCAATTCCCTTCTCTCCCTGAGCCCTGCCCTCCCGGCCTTCTTAAACAAGATGGTTTTCAGTGACTTCCTGAAGTTGAGATGGTTATGAATTGATTTCACAGTTTTGGGCAGTGGGTTCCACAGTTGTGTACTTACGTAAGAGAAGCTGAATGCATAAGTTGATTTGTATCTAAGACCACTGCAGTCTGGATAATGTAAGTAAGTTCGGGATAGACTGGTACTTTTTCTGGGTGGCAGATTTATTAGGTTCAACATGTATCCAGGAACGACGGCGTAAATAATCCTGTGGACCAGAGTGCAAACCTTGAAGGCAATGCGTTCTTTGATGGGAAGCCAATGCAATTTTTTTCACGAAGGGGTTTGGCACTTTCAAATTTTGATTATAAATCCAAAACAATATAAGTACATGAAATGGCATAATTCTTAGGCATCACCTTAGCTAAGATACGACCTTCTTTGAACCACTTTTAATACACAATAACGAAGCCCTCTTTATCCTATAATCTGTGATATTTTTAATAGCTCTTTTGCTGATCCCGTGAAGAGGTGTCCTAATCCTTTCCACTATATTGTTTCACAGCTTGGTGCAAGAGAGCAAAAGGTCAGATGAAGCTGGCAAGAGTTCTGGAAATGAGCAAAACTTTCTTCCTATCTGGGGTTTCTCATGCCAATCACTTACCAATCAGCAGCAACAAACACATGTTTTTAGTACAGATACCTTAAAAAAAATGTGCATTTTATTCTCTTGGAAGGCTTTTGGTCTAATGTTTCCACACACAGGGCAATCTCTAGCTTCAGTCTTAAAAAATAAAATCCCCTCAGTCTTTGTGGTAAGCCTTTGGCTCACTTTTGATAGCCTTTTCCTGCTCTCCTAAATGATGTAGGTTGTTGACTCACAATGCTTAAAACACATTAATGCTGTCAAGTAACTCCAAACCACCAGGAAAGCCGGAGCTGGCTCAGCACTTTTAAATGTTTCTTGCAGAAAATTCTAGGATTTTTAGTCTTTTGCTTTGTGTTGACAAAAAAAATAAAAAGCGTTACAATGGTACTACTGTAAGTGCTGATCTGTCCCCAGTGCCACATTTCTGCACCCCCAGGAATGTAAATGGTACGATAGAAGAACCCAATGGACTTCCACAGTCTCAAAGATGCATACCATGCAGCGAAAGTAACACAAAGAGAATAAAAAAACTAGACGATGTCGCTACAGTAAAGACTTTATTCATACAGATCCAAGACTCGACACTAGTCATGTTTCGGCCAAATGGCTCACATCAAGACAACGACAGCCAGATTTTTTTCTAGGGTCCACCTTGGCGTTCAGCACTCAAAAAAAAGATCTGGGTGTTGTTGTACATAATACGCTGAAATCTTCTGTTCAGTGTGTGGCGGCGGCCAAAAAAGCAAACGGGATGATGGGAATTATTAGGAAAGGGATGGTGAATAAGACCAAAAGTACTATAATGCCTTTGTATAGCTCCGTGGTGCATCTGCACCTTGAGTATTGCGTTCAGTTCTGGTTGCCGTATCTCAAAAAGATATAGCAGAATTTAAAAAGGTTCAAAGAAGAGCGAAGGCGGGACTGGGGCGTGCCTAACTCATGGGCGTCCTCGACCGATAATGGAAAAAAGAAGGGCGTCCCTGACGAGCACTTGGGCGACTTTACTTGGTCCATTCTTTCTTACAACCAAGCCACAAAAAGGTGCCCAAACTGACCAGATGACCACCAGAGGGAATTGGGGATGACCTCCCCTTATTCCTCCAGTGGTTACTAACCCCCTCCCACCCTAAAAAAAAAAAAACTTTTTAAATATTTTTTGCCAGCCTCTATGCCTCAAATGTCATACCCAGTTCCATGACAACAGTATGCAGGTCCCTGGAGCAGCTTTAGTGGGTGCAGTGCTCTTCAGGTAGGCGGACCGAGACCCATCCCCCCCATACCTGTTATACTTGTGGTGGTAAATGTGAGCCCTTCAAAACCCACCAGAAACCCACTGTACCCACAAGTAGGTGCCCCCTTCACCACTTAGGGCTATGGTAGTGTTGTACAGTTGCAGGTAGTGGGGTTTGGGGGGGGGGGTGGGGGCTCAGCACCCAAGGTAAGGGAGCTATGCACCTAGGAGCAATTTGTGAAGTCCACTGCAGTGCCCCCTAGGGTGCACGGTTGGTGTCCTGGCATGTCAGGGGGACCAGTGCACTATGAATGCTGGCTCCTCCCACAACCAAATGCCTTGGATTTGGTCGTTTCTGAGATGGGCGTCCTCGGTTTCCATTATGGCCTTTGTGTTTCAATGTATTCTGTGACTTTGAACACTTGAGATGTAAATCACCTGTCCTGGGCTTACTGGGCATTTTCAACAGCACTTAATCAGAAGAGCTGCTGAAAATGCCTGGTTAGTGCCAAAGTCGAAACTGGCTATTTTTGGGACATTCTGGGGGCCTCTCCTCAAGTCACTTCACTGGCTTTCTATCCGTTTCCGAATACGGTTCAAACTCCTCTTATTGACTTACAAGTGCATTCACTCTGCAGCTCCTCAGTACCTCTCCACTCTCATCTCTCCCTACATTCCTCCCCGGGAACTCCATTCACTGGGTAAATCTCTCTTATCTGCACCCTTCTCCTCCACTGCTAACTCCAGACTCCGTTCCTTTTATCTTTGTGCACCATATGCCTGGAATAGACTTCCTGAGCCGGTACATCAAGCTCCATGCTGTTTTTAACTCCTAACCCTTATTCACTTGTTCAGAACCCTTATTTTATCATCCTCACTTTAATATTTCCTCATCTCTTATTTGTCCTGTTTGTCTGTCCTGATTAGATTGTAAGCTCTGTCGAGCAGGGGCTGTCTCTTCATGTTCAAGTGTACAGCGCTGCGTATGTCTAGTAGTGCTATAGAAATGATAAGTAGAAGTAGTAGTCTTTGGTATTCCGCACAGAAGCTTGTTACTCTTTGTGATTCTGTTTGGAATCTTGCTACTCTTTGGAATTCTGCATGGAATCTTGCTACTCTTTGGGATTCCGGAATCTTGCTTCTCTTTGTCCTTATCCCTTATGTGTGCTGTTTGTCTGTCCTGATTAGATTGTAAGCTCTGTCGAGCAGGGACTGTCTCTTCATGTTCAAGTGTACAGCGCTGCATATGTCTAGTAGTGCTATAGAAATGATAAGTAGTAGTAGTAGTAGTAGTAGTAGCAAAGTTAGCACTTGCCAATTAAAAGCTCCTTTTACAAAGCGGTGCTACTGATTAGTATGTGCTGAATGGAAAAAAACTCATGGAAATTGAATGGGCTTCTTTTCGTTTAGCGCACGGTAATCTGTAGTACCGCTTTGTAAAAGGATATCTTAAGTGTGATATCTGGCACTTAACCAATTAAAGAGAACCACGTAAAAAGCAGTTCTATCTTTATGCGTTTCTTCATAGATGATTAAGTACTGAATATCACACTTCACCAGCTTTCTGTACCAGAAATTCCATTCCGGAGCCTGGACATGGCCTGGCATTGAATTTCTGGGCTTAATGCCAGTGCGGTCAGCAAAAAAACTGATCGTCACAGGATGAATATCAGGTCCAATGTGCCTAAGTACCTACATTTAGGCATGAGCATTTCCACCAGGCATTGAGCTGGTGTAAGCGCTCAGCCTAAGTGAGTGCAAACATGCTAGTCTTCTATAACGGCAGCTGAACACACAATTGCTTTTATTGAAGGTGCACTCAGGGGCCGATGATCAAAGGTAAATGTGGGTACTAGAGGCCATTAGCACCGGACTAATGCCCGCATTTACCAGCGCGGGATGAGAAATAAAGTGGTATTGCGTTAAAGTTCAATGGCGACAGAGTAAATTAAGCAATCAAGTATCGAGGGATCAGTTTTGTCCAGTTCTGGTATAAGTTTCGTTATCTGGAATTTAGGATAGGTCATTGTGGTACGCCTTTTTGAACAGGTTGGTTTTTAGTGATCAGACTGTTATGACTGTTGGAAGGGGTTGGGGGAACGGGCAGGGGATAGGGAAGCCTTGTGGGGCCCTTGTCCAGGTATGGGCAGCTCCTTGAAGTTACCTAGGTGCGCCAAAATTCAGTGGCAGTATCCAAATAACTAAGCAGACATAAAAAACTACATTTTATGTGGTCCTTCTTGCCCAGCTGGTTATCTGGGTACCAGCATTAAAAATTGGCAGCACCCAGATACTTCCACCCTGACTCTGCCCCTGGACTGCCTCACCACAAGCCAGTGTCACTGATATCCAGGCAACTATCTCTTAAATGCCGCTAATATCCAGATCTGGCCCAGTAATTAACTTAAAGACTCTTTTCTATTCAGATATGTCCTGCTAAATATCGGATCCAAATATTTTCAGAACAAGCCCATTTAGACAGAAGCAAAGATGGCCAAGGGTGAACCATACTTAAGGCCTAAAGCATTAGATTTTTCCACAGTGTGTCTAGGACATACGTCTAGAAAGACTCAAGTGGAGGAGTAGCCAAGTGGTTAGAGCTCCAGGCTTGACACCCAGGGGTGCCTGCTCCTTCTGATCTTAAGCCACTCAACCCTCCATCGCCTCAAGTACAGATTGCGAGTATAGACTTCTGAGGCAGGCATGTTGGTGCCGAAACATGGTGTCACGTTGAGTCATCATTAAGAGTCATCAATAAAAATGTTAATCTCTTTTTGGTGCTGACATGGAAGGTGTGTAACTAATAGCATTCTGTAAAGTATGCCCATAGCCCCCCAATGCTCCACCCACATATATGCACCCTCTTTGCAATTAAATGCTATAGCACTTAACTGTGCCCTTATAGCATAGCGCCTAGTTCACTTACATGCGCAACTGCCAATATGGGCCCTTGATGGGTGTAAATGGTGTATAGTTGTAGAGTTCCCCTTCATAGCATGAATCCAGATTGGCATGGACCAGAGGCATAGCCAAACCTTGATTTGGGTGGGGGGGCTAAGCCCAAAGTGGAGGGGGCACATTCTGCCCCTCCTCCCACTGCTCTCTGCCACCCCAAATATCTCGTGCATGCTTAATTTCATTAAAACCAAGCATGCGTGTGAGGGAGGGGGAATCAGGGCAGGCAACATGATGGTGAATATCGCCGCAGGAAAGCTTCTACTGGCGGGGCTTGGGGACCCCTGCCAGCCAAACCAGCAGACTTTGAGGGGCCCAAACCCAAATTGGGAGGGCCCAGGCCCCTAAGACACCCATTCACAGGACTTTGCACCCTAACAGCATCAGAGAGCTACAGGGGAGGATGATCCATGTCTTTCTCATCATGTTTCTAATTTTACAAGCTACAGTTGAGTAAACTAAAGTTTGAGGAGACAACATCACCTTCCCCAAAGATATATTAGTCATTGGGTCTCAATACAGGTCTGCTATAACTGGATAGCATAAGTATAAAAGTGTATTTCTTCCTCTTTTGAGGCTTTTATGCAGTTCAGCTGGTTGTATAAGGTCCTTTGCCGTTCATTTCTTGATTTTCAATTTTGTTATTATTACAATTAATGATTGCAGACTGATATTTGCACACCACACAGAGAATGCCTGGATTGTGGGCAAGTGAATGCGGTCCCAGAATTTTTAGACTGTCTACATCGGAACTCATGTTGCTAAAAGTTTTGTTACAAATCCAAGGTCATTCAGAGTATCAGTGGTTAGAAGGCAAGAGCATTGAAAGTGCCCTGTTCCACCTCCCGGACCACTTCGCTTCCCAAAAGCATATCTGTACCACACAAACACTTATTCCTCTCCCGTTCAGGGTGAACCAGATAGTTCATTTTCCTGTATGTGTTGGCTTGTAATGGCATTCATTATAGCAGTCCTACCACAAGAACTTTCTGGATGGAGCCAGACCCGGGTGCTCAGGTTGGAAACCCTCCAAAAGACTGGGGCACTTGAAAGGTGGAGTTATCTTGAGTTCAAGCACTCTCTGGATTTTCATGTCACAAAACAAACTCAAAATGTGGTGAGGCAAACATGACAGAGAGAAGCAGGAGTTGCCAATTTAAACATCGTTAAGGTTTTTCTGAGAACTAAGTTCAACCCACAAAACAAAAAGCATTTACAAAAACCTTACTTTTACCTCATCTATGGAGGCCTACTATGAATAGATTCTATTCTTTATGAAAACAAGTAGCAGCCCAAGGTGGTGGAAGTGTGGATGTAGAAGCCTCTTCAGACCAGGCCCACATGGATGCCCCCCAATATGATGTCATCTCTACTACTACTACTACTATTTAGCATTTCTAAAGCGCTACTAGGGTTACGCAGCGCTGTACAGTTTAACAAAGAAGGACAGTCCCTGCTCAAAGGAGCTTACAATCTAAAGGACAACATGTGAAGTCAGCTTACAATCTAATGGACAACATGTGCAGACAGTCAATTGGGGCAGTCTAGATTTCCTGGATAGAGGTAAAATGATTAGGTGCCGAAGGCGACATTGAAGAGATGGGCTTTGAGTAAGGATTTGAAGATGGGCAGGGAGGGGGCTCTGCGTATGGGCTCAGGGAGTTTGTTCCAAGCATAGGGAGAGGCGAGGCATCAAGGGCGGAGCTTGGAGTTGGCGATGGTGGAGAAGGGAGCAGAGAGGAGGGATTTGTCCTGTGAGCGGAGGTTTCGGGTAGGAGCGTAAGGGGAGATGAGGGTAGAGAGGTAATGAGGGGTTGCAGACTGAGTGCATTTGTAGGTAAGAAGGAGAAGCTTGAACTGTATGCGGTACCTGATTGGAAGCCAGTGAAGTGACTTGAGGAGAGGGGTGATATGAGCACATCGGTCCAGGCGGAAGATAAGACGTGCAGCAGAGTTCTGAACGGACTGAAGGGGGGATAGATGGTTAAGTGGGAGGCCAGTGAGGAATAGGTTGCAATAGTCAAGGCGAGAGGTAATAAGAGAGTGGACGAGAGTTCGGGTGGTGTGCTCAGAGAGGAAAGGGCATATTTTGCTGATCTCTGGTGTGTTTGTTCAGATAAGAATTAACAGTTAAATGACAGATGAATTTTTGTCATTAAAATCTAATTTGTTTTCAGCAAATTCTTAAGGATTTCCACACCTACTTCCCCACCTCCAGTTGTTTACTAAGACATTTTTCTCAAAGAAAAGAAAAACCCTTCACAAAAGCACACATTCGACCCTTATTAGTAAAACTGAAGTGATTGTAAGTTGTGGATAGGTGAGATGGGCAAGGAAGGAGGATGATAAAGGTAGGGAATGGGGAAGGGTGTGTAATGGGGTTAGCGTATTATTCATAATGGGAGCGTGAGAGGGAGGGAAGAAGAGTGTACTAGAAGAATATGGTGACATATCCTTTATTTGTCCTGTTTGTCTGTCCTAATTAGATTGTAAGCTCTGTCGAGCAGGGACTGTCTCTTCAGGTTCAAGTGTACAGTGCTGCGTACGTCTAGTAGCGCTATAGAAATGATAAGTAGTAGTAGTTTGCACAGATAGCCTGGATTACGTGGTAACATAGTAGGTGACGGCAGAAAAAAGAACTGTACGGTCCATCCAGTCTGCCCAACAAGATAAACTCATATGCGCTACTTTATATATATACCTGACCTTGATTTGTATCTACCATTTTCAGGGCACAGACCGTAGAAGTCTGCCCAGTACTAGTGCCGCCTCCCAACCACCGGTGCTGCCACCCAATCTCCGCTAAGCTTCTGAGGATCCATTCCAACTAGACGGGGGCGGGCCCAAAAGGAGAGAGACGCGAAGGAAGAATGGAAGACAGAGGCGTCAGCTGATCTTCTTGCCCGTGCAGCGCCTTCACATAGAGGTGAGAGGCGCCGCACGGGCCCGGTAAGAGGGAGGGGGGCCCGATGGAGGGGGGGAATGGCGGCGAGGACCCGCGGAGGAGGCGGGGCACAGGGCGGAGGGTGTCAGTCAGGAGGCGGAGCTGTTGACAGAAGAGTACAGAGGAATGGAGGGGGGCCGGCCGGGGCTTCTAAAGTAAGGATTTCTTTGTTTTGCTTTTTAAATTTATAATGCGGGGAGCAGCGGCGACCTCGGACGGGGTGGGGGGGGCAAGGCCGTTCAAACAGGACACTCCTGACGAGCGCCTTTGCCCCCTCCCGGTCCTTTTTTGAGTTTTGTTTTTATTTTGGGAGCCACGTGTTTGTTTGTTTTTGTTTTGACAGTGGCATGCGCAGAGCAGCCAGCATAACGCTTGGCTGCTCTGCGCATGCTTTAGGGGCCTTTTACCGACGGGGATTACGGACGTATGATACCTTGTACTTTTCAATACCGCACCGAACATTTCTGAGCTGTTTTTTTAACGCATTCTTCGTTTTTAAAAATTCGCTAAGTACTTTTACGATTTTGATTTTTTTACGTTTGGTTGATGCATCTGGGCGTTAGAGCGGGCAAATGAGGTGGCCCTAAGAGTTCCTGGCTGGGCTCATGCACGGAGTGATGGGTCAGTGGATAGGAAAGAGGGCTGGATTATTAATAGAACAAAATCTGGTTGAAAAGAAAATCAGGAGTCAGGTTAGAAAGGACTTTTTCTACTCCTTTCTCTGTCTGGGGTTGGAGGGGGGAGGGGGGGGAAGTTTCCTCTGTGCTGTACACAGCTACAGTTACAGGGTTTGGCAGAGAGAGGGCTGGAATTGAAAAAGAAGCTAGGATATAGGGAGGCCCATGCAGAACGCCTTGGGTTAGAGCTGATTTAGCACATGGCTCAAAACAGCAATCAGCATGCAAATTACTGACAGGTTAAAATCACAGCAGTAATTTGCAGCTCATTGTGAAATGTCATCCTTCCTGCCAGTGGCTCAGGCATAGACAAGAAGTGTGATATTAAAAAAAACAAAATTGCTGGCAGTCAGGCCCTTTTTTCTGACCCCTCCTGCCCAATCCCCCTTCTCTGGGATGTTAAAAAAAACTTGCCCTTACTTCTAGTGGCCCCACCCCCTCCGTTCTTTCCTACGTATTGCCTGGTAGTCTATTGCCCCCCCCCTTTCTTCTCTATTTAAAAAAAAAAAATACCCCGTTATCTAGTGGCCCCCTCCTTCTTCCAAAGAGTGGAGGAGTGGGCTAGTGGTTAGAGCACAGGTCTTGAAATCCAAAGGTGGCCAGTTCAAATCCCACTGCTGCTCCTTGTGATCTTGGGCAAGGTACAAAATTTAAATTGTGAGCCCTCCAGGGACAGGGAAATACCCAGTGTACCTGAATGTAACTCACCTTGAGCTACTACTGAAAAAGGTGTGAGCAAAAATCTAAATAAATAAAGATTCTAGAATTCTAAAGAATAACAAGATTCCATGCAGAATTTCAAAGTGTAGCAACATTCCATGTAGAACCCCAAAGAGTAACAAGATTCTTTGGGGTGGAGGAGGAGTGGTCTAGTGGTTAGAGCACCAGTCTTGCAATCCAGAGGTGGCCAGTTCAAATCCCACTACTGCTCCTTGTGATCTTGGGCAAATCACTTAACCCTCCATTGCCTCAGGTACAGGTACAAACTTAGATTGTCAACCCTCCAGGGACAGGGAAATACCCAGTGTGTACCTGAAAGTAACTCACCTTGAGCTACTACTGAAAAAGGTGTGAACACAATCTAAATAAATAAAAGAAAATCCTGTTATCTAGTTGCACCCATTCACACCCTTTCCTGACCAAACTTAACCTAAAAAAGCCTCCCTGGTGTCTAGTTGCACCCACCCCTCCCCCCCATGACCCCCTGCCCTGGCCATGAGATTCCCGTATCTTTAAATGAAGTAGGGGAGCAATGCCCACTTGCTGCTGTCTTGAGTACTGTCATCTTCAAAATGACAGAGCCCTGCCCTACACAGTGCATCCTGGAATGCATCGGGGTGGGGCCAATCTACCCATATTACCCATATACAAAGTGATGCACTCAGCGAATAGAAATCCTCGGGAGACCTACAGTGGGGGAAATAAGTATTTGATCCCTTGCTGATTTTGTAAGTTTGCCCACTGACAAAGACATGAGCAGCCCATAATTGAAGGGTAGGTTATTGGTAACAGTGAGAGATAGCACATCACAAATTAAATCCGGAAAATCACATTGTGGAAAGTATATGAATTTATTTGCATTCTGCAGAGGGAAATAAGTATTTGATCCCTCTGGCAAACAAGACCTAATACTTGGTGGCAAAACCCTTGTTGGCAAGCACAGCGGTCAGACGTCTTCTGTAGTTGATGATGAGGTTTGCACACATGTCAGGAGGAATTTTGGTCCACTCCTCTTTGCAGATCATCTCTAAATCATTAAGAGTTCTGGGCTGTCGCTTGGCAACTCGCAGCTTCAGCTCCCTCCATAAGTTTTCAATGGGATTAAGGTCTGGTGACTGGCTAGGCCACTCCATGACCCTAATGTGCTTCTTCCTGAGCCACTCCTTTGTTGCCTTGGCTGTATGTTTTGGGTCATTGTCGTGCTGGAAGACCCAGCCACGACCCATTTTTAAGGCCCTGGCGGAGGGAAGGAGGTTGTCACTCAGAATTGTACGGTACATGGCCCATCCATTCTCCCATTGATGCGGTGAAGTAGTCCTGTGCCCTTAGCAGAGAAACACCCCCAAAACATAACATTTCCACCTCCATGCTTGACAGTGGGGACGGTGTTCTTTGGGTCATAGGCAGCATTTCTCTTCCTCCAAACACGGCGAGTTGAGTTCATGCCAAAGAGCTCAATTTTTGTCTCATCTGACCACAGCACCTTCTCCCAATCACTCTCGGCATCATCCAGGTGTTCACTGGCAAACTTCAGACGGGCCGTCACATGTGCCTTCCGGAGCAGGGGGACCTTGCGGGCACTGCAGGATTGCAATCCGTTATGTCGTAATGTGTTACCAATGGTTTTCGTGGTGACAGTGGTCCCAGCTGCCTTGAGATCATTGACAAGTTCCCCCCTTGTAGTTGTAGGCTGATTTCTAACCTTCCTCATGATCAAGGATACCCCACGAGGTGAGATTTTGCGTGGAGCCCCAGATCTTTGTCGATTGACAGTCATTTTGTACTTCTTCCATTTTCTTACTATGGCACCAACAGTTGTCTCCTTCTCGCCCAGCGTCTTACTGATGGTTTTGTAGCCCATTCCAGCCTTGTGCAGGTGTATGATCTTGTCCCTGACATCCTTAGACAGCTCCTTGCTCTTGGCCATTTTGTAGAGGTTAGAGTCTGACTGATTCACTGAGTCTGTGGACAGGTGTCTTTCATACAGGTGACCATTGCCGACAGCTGTCTGTCATGCAGGTAACGAGTTGATTTGGAGCATCTACCTGGTCTGTAGGGGCCAGATCTCTTACTGGTTGGTGGGGGATCAAATACTTATTTCCCTCTGCAGAATGCAAATAAATTCATATACTTTCCACAATGTGATTTTCCGGATTTAATTTGTGATGTGCTATCTCTCACTGTTACCAATAACCTACCCTTCAATTATGGGCTGCTCATGTCTTTGTCAGTGGGCAAACTTACAAAATCAGCAAGGGATCAAATACTTATTTCCCCCACTGTATGTGTTAGGCGGGGAGAGTCTGATAGGAACAGACGGGGAGAGGGATCTTGGGGTGATAGTATCTGAGGATCTGAAGGCGACGAAACAGTGTGGCAAGGCGGTGGCCATAGCTAGAAGGTTGTTAGGCCAAGCAGAAGAAAGGGGGTGTTGATGCCTCTATAAGTCGGAGTATTGTGTTCAGTTTTGGAGGCCGTACCTTGCGAAGGATGTAAAAAGGATGGAAGCGGTGCAAAGAAAAGCTACGAGATTTTGCGTTACAAGACGTATGAGGAGAGACTTGATGACCTGAACATGTATACTCTGGAAGAAAGGAGAAAGAGGGGTGATATGATACTGACGTTCAAATATTTGAAAAGTATTAATCCGCAAACGAACCTTTTCCGGAGATGCGAAGGAGGTAGAACGAGAGGACATGAAATGAGATTGAAGGGGGGCAGACTCAAGAAAAATGTCAGGAAGTATTTTTTCACGGAGAGAGTAGTGGATGCTTGGAATGCCCTCCCACGGGAGGTGGTGGAAATGAAAACGGTAACGGAATTCAAGCACGCGTGGGATAAACATAAAGGAATCCTGTTCAGAAGGAATAGATCCTAAGGAGCTTAGCCGAGATTGAGTGGCACAGCCGGTGGCGAAAGGCGGGGACAGTGCTGGGCAGACTTATACGGTCAGTGCCAGAGCCGGTGGTGGGAGGCGGGGCTGGTGGTTGGGAGGCGGGGATAGTGCTGGGCAGACTTACACGGTCTGTGCCCTGAAAAGGACAGGTACAAATCAAGGTAAGGTATACACAAAAAGTAGCACATATGAGTTTATCTTGTTGGGCATACTGGATAGACCATGCAGGTCTTTTTCTGTCGTCATCTGTTATGTTACTATGTTACTACAACAACAACAACAACAACCATTTCTAAAGCGCTACTAGGGTTACGCAGCGCTGTACAATTCAAACATAGAAGGACAGTCCCTGGAGCAGGGACTTATCATTTTGTTATCATTTCTGTAGCGCTACTAGACGAACGCAGCGCTGTACATTTGAACATGAAGAGACACTCCCTGCTCGACAGAGCTTACAAACTAATTAGGACAGACAAACAGGACAAACAAGAGGTAAGGGAATATTAAAGTGAGGATGATAAAATAAGGGTTCTGAACAAGTGAATAAGGGTTAGGAGTTAAAAGCAGCACCAAAAAGGTGGGCTTTTAGCTTATATACTGGTCATTTATACACATTCTTGGCACCTAAACTTTGATCTCTTCTTTACTGAATTACCACCTTGCTGGCCTATGTGTAAACTTTGGTCCTGTGCTTCTGTTTACCCCGCACAATCTGAATATCCCTTTTTTCAGGCCACGGCCAATATTCTATATGTTTTACTAAACGTTTGCTTTTATTATAGTTGCTATTCCACTTTCTTCAACTATACACTCTTCAAAGGCCAATTTGGGTGAACTGAGCCCAGCGTGTTAAGGCAAAGGGTTAACCAAAATGCAAAAAGTAAGAGCAGGTTCAGAAACACGTTAGGCGGAAAAACACTTTGGCAGCCCAGTATCCAAATGGGGAAAAGTCTGAAAAGAGACCTACAAGAGATAAGACAGAAGCCTGCTTCCTGACCTGACACCTTGGCAGCTGATGAAGATGAGGAGAGCTCTCTCCCATTGATCCTATCCACTGAAGGTTTCAGGTGTCCTCTTCAGAATGCCAAAAGGTCAATCAAGGGACAATTCCCTCAGCAGAAAGGCCTTCAAGCCTGCCATAGTGTCAACAATTCAAAGGCTGCTGACCCAGGAGATAAGAATGCAGAAGTATAACTTAAGTGTCAGCTTATAACTACTAGAAGCTTAGATGTACTTCAAAGGCAAGGCGTGGGGAAACTGCCAATGAGAAGGCAGGAAACTGAGCAATCAGGGCTTAAGTAAAGGATGATTAGTGACCATGGTCCACCGAACAATGGCCCAGATGCATCAACCAAACGTAAAAAAAGCAAAATCATAAAAGCCATTACCGAATTTAAAAAAACGAACAATGCTCCAAAAAACCAAGTCGCACAAGTTTGGTGCGGTATTGTAAAGAACCATGCATCAACCCCCGTCGGTAATCGGCTCCTAAAGCATGCGCAGAGCAGCCAAGCGTTATGCTGGCTGCTCTGCGTATGCCAGAAACGTAAAAAAAAAAGAAAACAACACAAACACTTGGCTCCCCGCTTTCCCCTGCATGTCTCCACAAACATTAAAAAAGGATCGGGAGGGGGCAAAGGCGCTCATCAGCAGTGTCCTGTATGGACGGCCTTGCCTTGCCCCCCCCCCCCCCCCCGAGGTCCCCGCTGCTCCCCGCTGCTCCGTTTGTGAAATAAAAGCTGTTAAAAATCAAACTTTTGCAGTTGCTGGGCCCCCCTCCCTTCCTGTCTCTCTCTTCTTCTGTCGCCAATGCTCCGCCTCCCGCCATCCTCTGCCTCCAGCCCCGCCCCCCTGAGTTTGTCGCCGCCGCTCCCCCCCTCCACCAGACCCCCCCCCCTGCCATAATGGCCGGTGCAGCGCCTCTCACCTGTGTGTGAAGGCACTGCACGGGTTGGATCAGCTGTTCTTGATCGCTTCTGTCTCCTCCGACGTCTCTCTCCTTCTTCCTGTGCCTGCCCTCCTCTGACGTCAGTTATCTAGATGGCGGGACAGCTCAGGCCTTAACAACAGGTCTGAGCTGACGTTAAATTTCTGATGGTAAATGGTTCGTTGCAGTCGTCGGTATGGTTAGTGCATTCTGAATTGACCACATTTCAATGGTAGTTTCTCGTTTGCATTCCGTTTTCGTTAGCTGCTAGCCTTGTCGGAAAATGTCCTTTAACGCATGCTACGGTTTAAAATGTCCTCGTTAAAGGGTCGTTAAAGTTTTGTGCATCTGGGCCAATGAGTAAAAGAACTCTTTAGGAAGAGCTAGCCACTAACCTATTGAAACTTGCCGGTTGATCTTTATGTCTGTACCTACAAGCAAAGTTGCCAGGGCTGCGGGTTTCTCGCCCAATTGGGCTCCTTTCCGTGACCCACTGCGGCTTTTCACGCCGCGTGTGGGTTGCGGGATTTTGGGCGGCTTTTTTTGCCCAGCCGCGATTTTTCACCGGCCGCGGTTTTTTCGCATGGCCGTGGGTTGGCTGGTTTTCCCGCGGCTGTGGCCAATAGAAGCCCCACGGAGGCGGGCTTAATGACATCATTTGTATGCAAATGGCCTCATTAATATGTATTGATGTCATTCATATGCACATTGACATCATTAATATTTAGTAATGATGCCATTCATATGCAAATGACTTTGTGCAGTTTTGGGGCTTTTTTTGGGCGTGGAAAATTTTTTCCATCTGGCAACGCTGCCTACAAGAGGATTAACACAACAACCAGAAGACTTGATTCATGTACCACTACTAACATGGGCAGCCAAGATGCAAAATGTACCAACGTTCACCCCTGTTCTTGAGCCAAATAACATTCACAGTCGTTTCTTCTGGGCTAAAAGTGGCCGCAGCTTTACTTATTTATTTATTGGGGTTTATTAACCGCCTTTATGAAGAGTTTCGCCCAAGGCGCTGTACAGTTGAACATAAAACTTACATTTTGTTAACAGCATTAGCAATAGTAAAATAACCACGAATAAACATAAGTACATAAGTACATAAGTAGTGCCATACTGGGAAAGACCAAAGGTCCATCTAGCCCAGCATCCTGTCACCGACAGTGGCCAATCCAGGTCAAGGGCACCTGGCACGCTCCCCAAACGTAAAAACATTCCAGACAAGTTATACCTAAAAATGCGGAATTTTTCCAAGTCCATTTAATAGCGGTCTATGGACTTGTCCTTTAGGAATCTATCTAACCCCATTTTTAAACTCCGTCAAGCTAACCGCCCGTACCACGTTCTCCGGCAACGAATTCCAGAGTCTAATTACACGTTGGGTGAAGAAAAATTTTCTCCGATTCGTTTTAAATTTACCACACTGTAGCTTCAACTCATGCCCTCTAGTCCTAGTATTTTTGGATAGCGTGAACAGTCGCTTCACATCCACCCGATCCATTCCACTCATTATTTTATACACTTCTATCATATCTCCCCTCAGCCGTCTCTTCTCCAAGCTGAAAAGCCCTAGCCTTCTCAGCCTCTCTTCATAGGAAAGTCGTCCCATCCCCACTATCATTTTCGTCGCCCTTCGCTGTACCTTTTCCAATTCTACTATATCTTTTTTGAGATACGGAGACCAGTACTGAACACAATACTCCAGGTGCGGTCGCACCATGGAGCGATACAACGGCATTATAACATCCGCACACCTGGACTCCATACCCTTCCTAATAACACCCAACATTCTATTCGCTTTCCTAGCCGCAGCAGCACACTGAGCAGAAGGTTTCAGCGTATCATCGACGACGACACCCAGATCCCTTTCTTGATCCGTAACTCCTAACGCGGAACCTTGCAAGACGTAGCTATAATTCGGGTTCCTCTTACCCACATGCATCACTTTGCACTTGTCAACATTGAACTTCATCTGCCACTTGCACGCCCATTCTCCCAGTCTCGCAAGGTCCTCCTGTAATCGTTCACATTCCTCCTGCGACTTGACGACCCTGAATAATTTTGTGTCATCGGCGAATTTAATTACCTCACTAGTTATTCCCATCTCTAGGTCATTTATAAATACATTAAAAAGCAACGGACCCAGCACAGACCCCTGCGGGACCCCACTAACTACCCTCCTCCACTGAGAATACTGGCCACGCAATCCTACTCTCTGCTTCCTATCTTTCAACCAGTTCTTAATCCATAATAATACCCTACCTCCGATTCCATGACTCTGCAATTTCTTCAGGAGTCTTTCGTGCGGCACTTTGTCAAACGCCTTCTGAAAATCCAGATATACAATATCAACCGGCTCCCCATTGTCCACATGTTTGCTTACCCCCTCAAAAAAATGCATTAGATTGGTGAGGCAAGACTTCCCTTCACTAAATCCGTGCTGACTTTGTCTCATCAGTCCATGTTTTTGTATATGCTCTGCAATTTTATTCTTAATAATAGCCTCCACCATCTTGCCCAGCACCGACGTCAGACTCACCGGTCTATAATTTCCCGGATCTCCTCTGGAACCCTTCTTAAAAATCGGAGTAACATTGGCTACCCTCCAGTCTTCCGGTACTACACTCGATTTTAGGGACAGATTGCATATTTCTAACAGTAGCTCCGCAAGTTCATTTTTTAGTTCTATTAATACTCTGGGATGAATACCATCAGGTCCCGGTGATTTACTACTCTTCAGCTTGCTGAACTGACCCATTACATCCTCCAAGGTTACAGAGAATTTGTTTAGTTTCTCCGACTCCCCCGCTTCAAATATTCTTTCCGGCACCGGTGTCCCCCCCAAATCCTCCTTGGTGAAGACCGAAGCAAAGAATTCATTTAATTTCTCCGCTACGGCTTTGTCCTCCTTGATCGCCCCTTTAACACCATTTTCGTCCAACGGCCCAACCGACTCTTTGGCCGGTTTCCTGCTTTTAATGTATCTAAAAAAATTTTTACTATGTATTTTTGCTTCCAACGCTAATTTCTTCTCAAAGTCCTTTTTTGCCCTCCTTATCTCCGCTTTGCATTTGGCTTGGCATTCCTTATGATCTATCCTGTTACTTTCAGTTGGTTCTCTTCTCCACTTTCTGAAGGATTGTTTTTTGGCTCTAATGATTTCCTTTATCTTACTGTTTAGCCACGCCGGCTGACGTTTAGTCTTTTTTCCCTTTTTTCTAATACGTGGAATATATTTGTCCTGAACCTCCAGGATGGTGTTTTTAAACAGCATCCACGCCTGATGCAAGTTTTTTACTCTGCGAGCTGCTCCTTTCAGACTTTTTTTCACCATTTTTCTCATTTTGTCGTAATCACCTTTTCTATAGTTAAACGCTAGCATACTTGATTTCCTAGTTTCACTTCCTTCAATGCCAATATCAAAACCGATCATATTATGATCACTGTTATCAAGCGGCCCTCGTATCGTTACCCCCTGCACTAGATCATGAGCACCACTAAGGACTAAGTCTAGTATTTTTCCTTCTCTTGTCGGCTCCTGAACTAGCTGTTCCATGTAGCTGTCCTTGATTTCATCAAGAAATCTTATGTCCCTTGCGTGTACAGATGTTACATTAACCCAGTCTATATGCGGGTAATTGAAATCCCCCATTATTATTGTGTTGCCCAGTTTGTTTGCGTCCCTGATTTCCTTTAACATTTCCGCATCCGTCTGTTCGTCCTGGCCAGGCGGACGGTAGTACACTCCTATCACTATCCTTTTCCCCTTTGCACATGGAATTTCAATCCACAGTGATTCCAAGGAGTGTTTTGTTTCCTGCAGAATTTTCAATCTATTTGATTCAAGGCTCTCGTTAATATACAATGCTACCCCTCCACCAATCCGATTCACCCTATCACTACGATATAATTTGTACCCCGGTATGACAGTGTCCCACTGGTTATCCTCCTTCCACCAGGTCTCAGAGATGCTTATTATATCTAATTTTTCATTTGGTGCAATATATTCCAACTCCCCCATCTTATTTCTTAGGCTCCTGGCATTCGCATATACACATTTCAAACTATGTTTGTTGTTCCTAAGTACATCATGCTTAGTACTTGACAGTATTAATTGGCAATCTTTTGTCTGATTTTTATTGTTATTTAAAGATACCCGATCTACTACAATCTCTTTTGCAACCTCACTATCAGGATACTCTATCTTCCCTGTTATGGTGATATCTTTGAAAGATACCTTATCCCGAAAACAGTCAATTGAAACCTAATAATAGAACTATCATGAAACAGTATCAAAAATATACACATGTAACAGCACTGGAATTCAAATACCAGAGATATAATACAAGGTTAGCATAACACTAATGATACACCTAATAAGAACACAATTGGAACATTCAACCAGGTTACCATGTAGCTTTAATTTGTACACATCAGAATGCCAAATACTTCATCCTGTTATGCCTTTTCCAACCTGGTACAAGGATTTGGATTAAAAAGTTCCTGGTGTACTCTCTTATTACAAAATAGATAAGGTCTCACAGAGGAGGGTTGTCTTTTTGTTTTGTTTTTTTTTGATTGAGTCACATTGATTGCCTCTGACTCCTCCTCGGTACTTCTTTTCTGAGATTCATAAGGTTCCAGTTCAGCAAAGGAATTATACAGGAGTAGAGGTTGGGGAGGTGAATGTCTCCCTGTCACAGGTTGTAACCTACCTGAGCCTACTGTGACACATCTGTTCCTTTTATTTATTTATTTACTAGCCGTTAAGCCCGTTAAAATGGGTGAGACTTCCAGCTACCCTCCTCGCCACCGCTCCCTCCCCCCTCCGTGCCGGGCCCCCTGCACTGACCTGACAGCACCTCTCACCTCCGTGTGAAAGCGCTGCAGGCAGCAGCAGATCGGTCTGCTGCTGCCTGCAGCGCTTCCACACGGAGGTGAGAGGCGCTGTCAGGTCAGTGCAGGGGGTCCGGCACGGAGGGGGGAGGGAGCGGTGGCGGGGACGGGGGGGGGGGAGGAGGGGGGAGGTTGTTGCGCGTGATGTTCATTTCCAGGTTCCAGCGGCAGCGTCCGACAGTCCGAATCCATTTCCCTCTCTGTTTCGCCCTCTGATGTCATCACGTCTTGACGCAAGGGCGGAAGTCTCTACTGCGCATTTGGAGGTGAGTCGGTCACTTGCCATTTATATGTTTGATTTATTTATTTATTGGTCCACTTATATCCCACATTTTCCCAGCTTATGCGGGTTCAATGTGGCTAACAAAGTTACAATAAAATTACATTATACAATAACAAAAATTGACAAGAGACGCTAACAGAAGGAAAGGAGGGGATAAACTAAGAAAACGGGAAAAGAATAAGGGAGTTAAACAGCATTGTTGACTTCGGGGTAGGCTTTGTTAAACAAATAAGTCTTTAGCTTTATTCTCTGTGGCAGTGCTGGTAGTAAATTGACTGGGAATTGGGTAGTCCTGGATGCTGCCTTGATTGCAGCCAATTCCTTTTCGAGTTTGTTGATTTCATCTTTCATAGCTGATATGCTGGTGGTTTTGACGATGCAGTGGAAAGAAACAAAGGATCCTATGTCTCAGTCCCTGGTAGCATCCACTATTATTTCTTCTGTAGATTCTTTAGGACCTGGTGAAACTGTGTTTCTTCTGACAGCCGCCTTTGTTTTGATTTGCCAAGATGTTATCCTCTTGAGATTATCTGGGAAGCTATTTCTGAATTTAGGAAACTCACAGGTTCCTCAACTTAATTCAAACGCAAAAAAACTTTACATGAGCTGGAAGTTGAGATGAATGAAAATACAAGTGATGTTTCACAATTGAATAATACAGTGGATGTGCTGGAAGATAATCTGGAGAGACTTCATGGGCTGGAGTCTGCTTTATACTACTACTACTTAACATTTCTAAAGCGCTACTAGGGTTACGCAGCGCTGTACAAATTTAACATAGAGGGACAGTCCCTGCTCAAGGAGCTTACAATCTAAAAGACAAGTGAACAGTCAGTCCGAAAGGGGGCAGTCAAATTGGGGCAGTCCGGATTTACTGAACAGTAAGAGTTAGGTGCTGAACGCAGCATTGAAGAGGTGGGCTTTAAGCAAAGACTTGAAGATGGGCAGGGAGGGGGCTTGGCGTAAGGGCTCAGGAAGGTTGTTCCAAGCATAGGGTGAGGCGAGGCAGAATGAGCGGAGCCTGGAGTTGGCGGTGGTGGAGAAGGGTACTGAGAGTAGGGATTTGTGCTGTGAACGGAGGTTTCGGGTGGGAATATAAGGGGAGATGAGGGTAGAAAGGTAGTGAGGGGCGGCAGACTGAGTGCTTGTTCCAGTCCATCTGCTCCAGCCTGCTTGCTCCAGCTTCTCCCTGCTCGATCCTGTCCATTTCTTGAAAGATAATGGAGTGTGGTAGCCGTGTTAGTCCACTCCCCAGAAAAAGTCAATTTTTTGGACACCACGGTCTCAATCAGTGATGGCTGTATACAAACATCCATATACAAGAAACCCACAGACAGATGCAGCTACCTCCATAACTCCAGCTTCCATCCTTCACATACAAAAAGATCCATCATTTACAGCCAAGCCACAAGATACCACCATATCTGCTCTGACCCAGGGGACAGAGACAGACACCTTAAAAGCCTGACTGAATCCTTCAAACAGAAGGGCTACAACCCCAAAATAATCTCCAAGAATATTGCCTCCTCCCTCAAAACACCCAGGGAGAATCTGCTACAGTACAAAAAGAAAAAATCCACAGACAGAATCCCGCTTGTAGTGACATACAATCCAGAGCTGGAAAAACTGAGGAAAATCATAAGAGATCTACAACCTATACTCCAGGAGGATGAATTACTGAAAGAGATATTCCCATCCCCACCAGTACTGGCCTTCCGACAGCCACCCAATTTAAAACACAAGCTAATCAGAAGTAAACTTCCATCACAGACTGAAAAGGAACAGAAGGGCACACTTCCCTGTAATTTATCCAGTTGCAAACTATGACAAAATATTTCACAGGACCCCAAAGTCATTCACAAAGGAAAGATATTCAACATAAAGGGATCTTTCACTTGCTCATCTTCCAATGTGGTATATATCATTCAGTGTAAAAAATGTAACGAAGGATGCTATATTGGAGAAACAGGCCAGATGCTTAAGACAAGATTCAATTTACATAGACATCACATGAACAATACAGCCAGTAGGGCCCCCACCCCGGTGGGACAGCACTTCACAGAACCAGGACACTGTACCAGTGATTTCACAGTGAGAATACTGAAAGGTAACTTTAAAACCATGCAAGAACGTAAGACCTTTGAAGTCAGAATGATTGAATATTTTAACACCCAACAGAAAGGACTTAACAAGGATCTGGGGTTCCTAGCCCATTATAAACCATAAAGCTGTATTTCTCTGTTGATCACCCTCCCCTCACCTATCCACACCCACCCTGTTAGAATATCAATGATATGCTTTGATGTCCCCATGCATACCTCCGACCCACCCCCATCCTCCCACCCTGTCAGACTGTCATAGTAATGCTTGAATGTTTTCACTTATATACACTGTCAGCTAGCACATTTGCTTATTTCCGATCTGACGAAGAAGGGCAACCTTCGAAAGCTAATCAAGAAATGTATTAAGTTATGTCCAATAAAAAAGGTATCATCTTATTTTCTTTTCCATGTTTTATTTTGTTTGATTTCTATTGATAACCTTGAAAGATAATCAAACTCTACGTTCAAAAGTTGAAAATCTGGAAAATATTACTCTATGTTGTAATTTGCACTTTCTCAGTTTTCCAAGATTGCTGTCAATGACACCTAGAGACATGTTTAAGAAATGTTTATTGCAAGTGCTGAACATCCCCCTTGACTCCATTTCACCTATTTAAGTTTACATGTATTTAATACCTGATGTATCACCCATCGTCACTGACATCTAAACAGCTTCAGGGACAAATTAGTTTTACCATCTGCACAATTCGCAGAAGGAGGTGCTTGATTGAATCACTCTCACAAAATGGATCCCTTAGATGTTCCTGCTGGCCTGAAAACAAATGTGAGCTTGTGGTTTCAGCTACAGTGTCGGCTTTCTTTGCATTACTTTTCGATAGGGACTGGCTCCTTCATGTTTCATCGACATCAACAAAAAACTTATGTAACCATTAAAATTTGTATTTTTCCAGATGTGTCTTAAGAACTGCAAAAGAAGAGGAAACTGCTTTTGCTGTTATATTCTGGGGTTCAACAACCGAGTGCTTTATTTGTTAAGCTCCCCTGTAAATATGTTGTGGAGTATAAAGTCTATTTATAGTATTGTAGAAACTATGGGGTCCTTTTACTAAGGTGCGCTAATGGACATCTTATCATTTAGCACACGCTAATGGTTAGCATACATTAAATGTGTTAGCGCATCTTAGTAAAAGAACCTCTGTGTGTGTAAGTAGGAGACACGCCAATGGCCTGCTTATGCTCCACCCACTTGAATGACCCCTTTCAAATTAGGTTCTATGGCACTTAGAGGGGCATAATTGAACGTCGCCGGCGAACTAGGTCGCCGGCGATCTATTTTGGTGGCGGTGCAACAGCTGGCCGGAACCGTTTTTTCGAAAAAGATGGCCAGCCATCTTTTTTTTCGATAATACGATTTAGCCCGGCCAAATGTCAGAGTTCGCCAGGTTTGAGATCGCCGGTTTTGTTTTTCAGCGATAATGGAAAAAAATGCTGGCCACCTCAAACCCAGCGAAATCCAAGGCATTTGGTCATGGGAGGAGCCAGCATTTTTAGTGCACTGGTCCCCCTGACATGCCTGGACACCAACCGAGCACCCTAGGGGGCACTTCTAAAAATGTATAAAAAATACACAAATAGCTCCCGAGTGCATAGCTCCCTTACCTTGGGTGCTGAGCCCCCCAAATCCCCCCAAACCCACTCCCCACAACTCTACACACTTACCATAGCCCTTATGGGTGAAGGGGGGCACCTACATGTGGGTACAGTGGGTTTTGGGGGTGTGTGGAGGGCTCAACACTTAGCACCACATGTGTAACAGGTAGGGGAGGGGATGAATCTGGGTCTGCCTGCCTGAAGTATTTTATTTATTTATTTTTGTTACATTTGTACCCCGCGCTTTCCCACTCATGGCGGGCTCAATGCGGCTTACATGGGGCAATGGAGGGTTAAGTGACTTGCCCAGAGTCACAAGGAGCTGCCTGTGCCGGGAATCGAACTCAGTTCCTCAGTTCCCCAGGACCAAAGTCCACCACCCTAACCACTAGGCCACTGCACCCATCAAAAACTGCTCCAGGGACTTGCATACTGCTGTCAGGGAGCTGGGTATGACATTTGAGGCTGGTTTTTATTTTTTTAGTGTGGGAGGGGGTTGGTGACCACTGGGGGAGTATGGGGAGGTCATCCCCCATTCACTCCGGTGGTCATCTGGTCAGTTGGGGCACCTTTTTGAGGCTTGGTCGTGAAAATTACAGGACCAAGTAAACCCGGCGAAATACTGATGAATGACGCTTTTTTTCCCATTATCCGGAAAAGCCGGCCATCTGGTAGCCACGCCAATGCCCGCCCATGTCCCGCCTTCGCTTCACCACTGACACGCCCCCTTGAACTTTCGCCGGTGCGGCGATGGGAAAGTGGCGATGGTGTCAAAAACGTCACTCTCGATTATACCGATTTTGCCGCTTTTGCGAGATCGCCGGCCATCTCCCGATTTATGTCGGAAGATGGCTGGCGATCACTTTCGAAAATAAGCCTGTTAGGCAACTACCTTGTAGAATAGTTGCCTAGTGAACATACTCCCAGATTCTATAAATGGTGACTAAATTTAGATGTGCAAAATAAGTGTGCATTGCCAATTTGTGCACTTAAATTAATTGCTTATTGCGCCAATCAGCATCAATAATTGGCTGCTAAGAACCAATTATTTCATAATATTGTAACTTGTTCCCACCAACTGCTCATTTTTACCACCACAGTTATTTTATTTATTTTTATCACATTTGTACCCCGCACTTTCCCACTCATGGCGGGCTCAATGCGGCTTACATGGGGCTTACATGGGGCAATGGAGGGTTAAGTAACTTGCCAAGAGTCCCACCAGCAGCATTCCATGTAAAAGCCAGCCCTTGCAGATCACCAATGTGGCCGCGCAGGCTTCTGCGAGTCTGACGTCCTGCACGTACGTGCAGGACGTCAGACTCACAGAAACAGAAGCCTGCGCAGCCTTCTACATGGAATGTTGCTAGTGGAATAGCAACATTCCATGTAGAATATCCAGTAGTAGCAACATTCCATGTAGAATCTCCAATAGTATCTATTTTATTTTTGTTACATTTGTACCCTGCGCTTTCCCACTCATGGCAGGCTCAATGCGGCTTACATGGGGCAATGGAGGGTTAAGTGACTTGCCCAGAGTCACAAGGAGCTGCCTGTGCCGGGAATTGAACTCAGTTCCTCAGGACCCAAGTCCACCACCCTAACCACTAGGCCACTCCTCCACTACATTCATCAATTCATTTAGTGTCTATATTTATCTTCGTGACCTCAGTTGTGCACATTGCCAATCTTTCATAATGGCAATGGAACCTGCACACACTTCTTCATCGGTTCACAATATTCGTGAAATACTTTTACCCTTATATTTATTATTTTTTTTTATTTTTTAAGGTTTTATCTCTATTTTATCATCAAATAATCATCTTATCTAGATGTATCGGACCCAGGGGGTGATGTTAATGCCCGACATGCACGTTTCACCCTTTTCTAGGGCTGTTTCAAGGGCTGACCCCCTTTGCCGTTTAAGCGCCAGCTCTGCTTCAAAGTTACCGGGTTGTTCCCCTTTGCAGTAATTCACGAATATTGTGAGCCGATCAAAAATTGTGTGCAGGTTCCGTTGCCATTATGAAAGATTGGCAATGTGCACAACTGAGGTCACGAAGATAAATATAGACACTAAATGAATTGATGAATGAACTGCGGTGGTAAAAACAAGCAGTTGGTGGGAACAAGTTACAATATTATGACAGTGGCGTAGAAAGGGGGGGCGGTGGGGGCGATCCGCCCCGGGTGCACGCGCTGGGGGGGGGGGGGTGTCGGCTCGCTGGTTCCCTGCTCTTTCTGCCCCGGAACAGGTTACTTCCTGTTCCGGGGCAGAGAAAGCAGGGAAGCAGCAGAGCCGACGCAGCTCCCAGTGACGTGCACTGGGGGCGGATCGGCCCTCCTGCCTGCCCCCCGCTGAAAGGTAGGGTGCGTTTCGGGGGGGGGGGGTGCTCTCTGGAGGAGGGGGCGCCGTGCCCTGCACCTGGAGGGGTGCGCAGCGGCGACCCGCCCCGGGTGTCAGGCACCCTCGCTACGGCACTGTTTTATGATATATTTGGAGATCCCATAGTGAATATACAAGTAAACTAGCCACTGTGATTGGTAAGAACAAATTATTGGCATTAAATTGGGATTTACACATGGACTGTATTATATAACGATCCGTGTGTAAATCCTAGGAAGCATATTTTTGGGGGGTGGGGCATGTGTAGGGGGTGTTTCAGGGGCATTCCTTTAAGTTACATGCCTTATTATAGAATACACCAGGGTCCATGAATAATTTACATGCCAGCATTTACACCTTATTTCAGCAGGTGTAAATGCAAGTAACATAGTAACATAGTAGATGACGGCAGAAAAAGACCTGCACGGTCCATCCAGTCTGCCCAACAAGATAAACTCACATGTGCTACTTTTTGTGTATACCTTACCTTGATTTGTACCTGTCCTTTTCAGTGCACAGACCGTATAAGTCTGCCCAGCACTATCCCAGCCTCCCAACCACCAGTCCCGCCTCCCACCACCGGCTCTGGCACAGACCGTATAAGTCTGCCCAGCACCATCCCCGTCTCCCGCCACCGGCTCTGCCACCCAATCTCAGCTAAGCTCCTTAGGATCCTTTCCTTCTGAACAGGATTCCTTTATGTTTATCCCACGCATGTTTGAAGTGACTTACGTTGGGCAAAGATTAGGTGCTTAGGTGTTATTCTGTAAAGTATGATCCCCTTTATAGAATACCACTCAATGCATAATTTTTCTGTGCTGATTTTTCTGCGTGATTTACTGAATCTAGTCCATAGCTCCTGTCAATTAATGATGCCCTTGACATGCACTCTAGGTACCAGTCTTTAGAACTGCCCTGTATGTGTTTTTTGATCGAATACCGTTGACCTTGAGGCCTGAAAGTTCCCTCAAATATTTGAATTGGGCTGTACCTTATATAGAGAGACTCATTTTCAAAGAACGTAGACTTACAAAGTTATACAGGTTACTATAAGGTACAGCCAATTCAAATATTTGAGAAAACTGTAAGACCTCAAGAAATCAAGGCAACAACCCAGTTCAGCAGAGTACAGGAGTTAATTCATTGCAATAACTGCAGAACAGGTCCCTCACCTCTCCCCCTAGTACAACCCTACTTGAAATAAACAAGGTCAACAGTTTATGATCAAAAAATGGGTCCATATAAGGACATCTTTTTATTTTTATTTGTTGCTTTTGTATCCCACATTTTCCCACCCATTTGCAGGCTCCATGTGGCTTACATATTACCATTAGCGGAGTTAGCCGATTCCGGTCTGAACAAACACATGGTATGAATGAATACAAAGTGATAATGTGGTGGAATGGGGTACAAGTAGTGTTCATTTGCGGTCTTTGGTTATATTGTGTCGCAAGTGTCCAGGTTTTTTATGTTGGGTTGGTGGGGTATGCTCTTCTGAACAGTTCCGTCTTTAGTGCTTTCCGGAAGTTTAGATGGTCGAACGTAGTTTTTACTTCTTTTGGCAATGCGTTCCATTGGAGGAGTGGCCTAGTGGTTAGGGTGGTGGACTTTGGTCCTGGGGAACTGAGGAACTGAGTTCGAATCCCACTTCAGGCACAGGCAGCTCCTTGTGACTCTGGGCAAGTCACTTAACCCTCCATTGCCCCATGTAAGCCACATTGAGCCTGCCATGAGTGGGAAAGTGCGGGGCACAAATGTAACAAAAAAATAAAATAAAAAATGTGTGCGTTTAAGTAGGAAAAGCTGGATGCATAGGTGGATTTGTACTTGAGTCCCTTGCTGCTTGGGTAGTGGAGCTTTAGGTATGACCATGTGGATTTTGTAGTGTTTGCAAAAGAACCCCTATATGAGACTATAATATAAAGGCACACAGGCGACTATGTTGTATTTATAAAACAACCCAGCTTCCCCCCCCCCCCCCCCATTTCCGAGGGAAGACGATAAGTGAACATTTGGATAATTTGAGATATTGTAAGCCTGAACAACCTGGGACTACTTATACACATGAGCCATGTGGACATTGCCAGTGGTGTCAGGATGCCATAGTAGGATCAGGATGGACCGACCCACATAGTCAGTACCAGCGATATGCAAAATCTAGTACATCTTGTACTTGTCAGAATGTGGTTTGTAAAATAGCCTTCCCATGTCATCTAGTGTATATTGGTCAGAGTAACCGTCCAGTAAAAACTAGATTGAAAGAACATAAATCAAGGATTGCCACTCAGACTTTACAAGAACCTCTAGTTCAGCACTGGCTGAAGCTTTAAATTGTAGAGAACAGAGATGGATATTCCAATTGCAGTCTGTGACACTGACAGGGTTAAATTTAGAAGTTGAGTGGATGTCAAGTCTAGTACTGGTTGGGGAGTGGGGGTGGGTGGAGTGTAATCCATAATGTAATCTGGTTAAGGCTTTAAAGACTGCTAACGAAAAAATGCAGGCACCATCTTTACTGGGAAGAAGTAACATGTCACCAGGGAGCTGACGCTTAAAGATACTGGTATATTTAATATACTACTACTACTACTTAACATTTCTAAAGCGCTACTAGGGTTACGCAGCGCTGTACAATTTAACATGGAAAGACAGTCCCTGCTCGAAGAGCTTACAATCTAAAAGACAAATGTACAGTTAATCTGAAAGGTCAGACAGATTGGGGCAACCTATATGTTCGAAAGGTTAGGTTCCGAAAGCAGCATTGAAGAGGTGAGCTTTAAGCAAGGATTTGAAGATGGGTAGGGAGGGGGCTTGGCGTAGGGATTCAGGAAGATTGTTCCAGGCATAGGGTGAGGCAAGGCAAAATGAGCGGAGCCTGGAGTTGGCAGTGGTGGAGAAGGGTACTGAGAGGAGCGATTTGTCGTGTGAGCGGAGGTTATGGGCAGGAACGTAGGGGGAGATGAGGGTAGAGAGGTAGTGAGGAGCAGCAGACCGGGTGCATTTGTAAGTAAGGAGGAGAAGAAGCTTGAATTGGATGCGGTATCTGATCGGAAGCCAGTGAAGTGACTTGAGGAGAGGGGTGATATGAGTATATCGGTTCTGGCGGAAAATAAGACTTGCGGCAGAGTTCTGAATGGATTGAAGGGGGAATAGATGGCTGAGAGGGAGGCCAGTGAGGAGCAAGTTGCAGTAGTCGAGGCGAGAGGTAATGAGAGCGTGGACGAGAGTTCGGGTGGTGTGCTCAGTGAGGAAAGGGCGAATTTTGTTGATGTTGAAAAGGAAGAAGCGACAGGTTTTGGCAGTCTGCTGGATATGAGCAGAGAAGGAGAGGGAGGAGTCGAAGATGACCCCGAGGTTGCGGGCAGATGAGACGGGGAGGATGAGGTGCCATCAAC
Organism: Microcaecilia unicolor; assembly: GCF_901765095.1. Lineage (NCBI taxonomy): Eukaryota > Metazoa > Chordata > Amphibia > Gymnophiona > Siphonopidae > Microcaecilia > Microcaecilia unicolor. Next base: position 348,278,971 of record NC_044035.1, on the reverse strand, counting down.
TGAGATAGAGATATAGGTTGTCAGTAGTTGCAAGCAACTTACATGTCTTTTTTTTCGTAAGGGACAATCCTTGAAGCAGCTGGGGCGAAACATGATTCATGTTGGGCAACCGTTCCCCACCCGAAGTTGCTTTAAGCACATCTTAAGACGAGTACTTTTAGAAATTTTTGGAAGTTTTATATAAAAAGAAGTGGGTTTACACTGTGATTAGTGATACACTGTGATTAGTGATTAGTTTGCGTGGTCGATGAGGAGGTGGGTGTGTAAGTCTTGCGGTTAAAGTCTTTGAAAGCCAGCAAGTGACACCGCTGAGACCGGCAGTTAACTTTCTTGAGTACTGTGGAGAGTTGTATGTGAGTATTCATAAAACAGACACCTTTCTGGACTTTTTACACTCTGTAACACCCTGTTTTAAAATTAGCCGCACAATATCTGTCCATCTATGACTCCGACAACATTTAGAGGGGAAATGGTGCTCCAAAACTGGCACCGGAAAGAACTGGCGCTAAGTGCGATTCTATAAAGGACACACGGCCTTGATATAATTGTGCTTAGCGTCAATTTCGCTGAAACCTGGTGTAAATGCTGAGTGTACTGAGGCACTATTCTGCGCAACTTTTAAGAAGGCCCCTGACATGCTCATGCCCCTCCCAAGGCAATGCCTCTTTTGAGTTATGCGCTATTAGCGTTAGGCACCATGCCTTATAGAATAGTGCGCAGTCAGATGCATGTGCAAATTGTAATGCTGCTAATTAACATCAACAGTTGGATGTTAGCACCCAATTATTGACCATGGTACCATCCAGGATTAAAACTTTGTAAACAACAGATACGTAGAGCTGAACGCCAATGGCGGAAGCACAGAACTATAGAACTTAAACAGAAATGTAAGCAGTGCCAAAAATATTATTTAACCCAACTAAAAGCTGCTAAAACTACCGACTTCTCCAAAGAAATAAAGGAAGCCGCTAGTTCACAGAAAAAGTTATTCCATATTATGAAACGCTTGACAACTACGACTAGTGAAAATAGAGAATCTCCTGCTCTTGATTCCGAAACTCTGGCAAAGTTTTTCAGCACTAAAATTGAGAATCTAAGAGCCCAATTCTCAAGGGTATCAGGGATCAGTCATATTGACAACTCCCCAAATTCACAACTAACTGTACCCTGGCAAGACTTTGAACTCCCATCTGTGGAATCACTGCACACTTTAGTTGCAGGTCTTTCACCCACTTACAGTTCCTTGGATCCCATACCATCAGCATGGTTGAAAAACCACACGCTAGAAATCCAACAGTTTATGTATTTAATCATCGTACGGAGTCTTTCTGAAGGGGTAGTCCCTGCTACTCTAAAAGAGGCGCTAGTAAAGCCTATTCTGAAGAAGCCCTCATTAGATCCTATAACACCCAACAATTATAGACCAGTTTCTAATCTTCCGTTCCTATCCAAAGTGATAGAGACAATAGTGTTTAGACAATTGCAAACTTATGTGGATTCCAAAAATTTGCTACATCCTAGACAATCGGGCTTTAGGAAAGGCCATAGCACAGAGACTATCCTGACTTCGCTGTTAAGTGAGATTCATGCAAAACTAGAGCATGGCTATATTGCCTTGGTTGTTTCACTTGATCTATCTGCAGCTTTTGATTTAATTAATAATGAATTACTTCTTGATAGATTAGGTGAGATTGGCCTTTCAGGGACAATTATGAAATGGTTTATATCTTTTCTTACCGAACGTTCATTTAAAGTAGTTCAGCAGCAATCGTCCTCTACAGTATACAATCTTCCATGTGGGGTTCCACAGGGATCGGTCCTGTCCCCATTACTGTTTAATCTATATGTCAGTCCCTTGGCACTTCTCATTCAAACAATGGGTATTAGTTTTTATTCTTATGCGGATGATTTTCTTCTTATTCATTATGTTAAACCATCTAATATGGATCTTACACCGCTCCAAATCTGTCTGGATAAAGTGGCAGATTGGCTCACAACATATCAATTAGTATTAAATCCAGATAAGACTATCCTGCTTATAATCGAATGAGAACAACGCCCAAGTTCCAACCTAAATCGGGAGATGGACGTTTATCTCACAAAAACGAATAAAGCGGTATAATCGAAAGCCGAATTTGGACGTTTTCAACTGCACTCCGTCGCGGATGCGGACAACGTTGATGGGGGCGTGTCGAAGGCGTGGTGAAGGCGGAACTGGGGCGTGGTTATCTGCCGATCAGAGATGGGCGCCTTTTGCCGATAATGGAAAAAACATATGCGTTTTTAGCGAGAATTTAAGGCACTTTTCCTGGACCCTGTTTTTCCACGAATAAGGCCCCAAAAAGTGCCCTAAATGACCAGATGACCACTGGAGGGAATCGGGGATGACCTCCCCTGACTCCCCCAGTGGTCACGAACCCCCTCCCACCACAAAATATGCCGTTTCACAACTTTTTATTTTCACCCTCAAATGTCATACCCACCTCCCTGGCAGCAGTATGCAGGTCACTGGAGCAGTGGACTTCAGGCAGGTGGACTCAGGCTCATCCCCCCCCCCCACCTGTTACACTTGTGCTGGTAAATGGGAGCCCTCCAAACCGCCCCCCAAACCCACTGTACCCACGTGTAGGTGCCCCCCTTCACCCCTTAGGGCTATAGTAATGGTGTAGACTTGTGGGCAGTGGGTTTTGAGGGGGATTTTGGGGGCTCAACACCCAAGGGAAGGGTGCTATGCACCTGGGAGCTGTTTTACCTTTTTTTTTTTTTGTAAAAGTGCCCCCTAGGGTGCCCGGTTGGTGTCCTGGCATGTGAGGTGGACCGGTGCAGTACGAATCCTGGCCCCTCCCATGAATAAATGTCTTGGAGTTATTCGTTTTTGAGCTGGGCGTTTTCGGTTTCCATTATCGCTGAAAAACAAAAACGCCCAGCTCAAAAAAAAGATAAACGTCCATGTTTTTTCAAAAATACGATTCGGTCCGCCCCTTCACGGACCCGTTCTCGGAGATAAACGCCCATGGAGATAGGCGTTTCTGTTCGATTATGCCCCTCCATAACATCTTGGATAGTAGGACAGGGCACATGTCCAGCAGTGGTACCTATGCTATTTGGCCAGAACATCCCTACAGTTAAATCCTTTAGATACCTTGGGGTTATAATCGATTCTGCTCTGACTTTCGAGGAACAAATATCTGACGTAGTGAAAAAATCTTTTTTCCATCTTAGGAGACTTCGGTCAGTTAGGAATTCAATTAGTAAGGATTCCCTTAAAACGTTGACATCTGCCTATATTACCTCACGCTTAGACTATTGTAATATCATATATTCAGGGATCACTCAAGCTAGCTTGAAACGACTACAAAGAATACAGAATACTGCAGCACGTATGATTTGTAGGGCCCGGAGGGATGACAGAGTAACACCTTTACTACATCAACTGCATTGGCTTCCGGTTGAAGCAAGAGTTAAGTTTAAAGCCTTAGTTTTGACCCATAAGGCTTTTTATACACTAAACCCTGACTATCTGTCAAATCTAACTATTCCTTACACTGCCACACGAACCCTTAGATCCCTGACAGACAACAGGTTAGTGATTCCTCCTCTCGCTAGGGCTAGATGGGAATCTACACGGAATTCGGCTTTTTTCTATTTGTCTCCCTCTCTTTGGAATGGCCTTCCAAAAGAGATCAGACTTGAGAAATCTTACTTTCATTTTCGGAAACTTTTGAAAACCTTCTACTTTATCAATTATGTAGAACAGAATTTAGAATAATGGAAGAAAGGTTATAAATGGGCATCTGTAATATTGTATTGTTTGTCTGTGTAGATTATATTAGGTATTTAATCTTGTATTTGCGGTGTTCTCCTGTATACTAAACCATGAGTTATACTGTTTTTCATCTTATGTAGCTAGTTTGTGGGTTTGCTGTGCTTTCCTGTAATGACTGGAGTTCTAATGTTTGTCCAACCTGTACATATTGTATTGCTTCTTTTTATAAATTGTAAACCATTCTGTCTTGCAGTAGCAATAAGATACGGTATATAAATTGACGTAAATAAATAAAAATAAAAAATTAAATTGACTCATCAATTAATTTTCACGTGCATCTCAGGAGCGCGCCCAAGTTTTGGCACGCAAATCTAGGCAAACAGCAGGGAAAATGATCTGCAAACTCCAAAATGGAAGGACAAAAAAGCAGATCAAGCAAAAAAATATAGTTTATTAAGTGACAACCACATAAACAAATCAGCCCAACACTGGCCGTGTTTCGCCCAGCAGGGCTGCGTCAGGGGCAGTGGCATAGCTACGTGGGGCCTGGGGGGGCCTAGGCCCCAGTAGATTCAGCCCTGGCCCCCTGCTGCGACCCTCTTGAACCCCCCCTCCCGCCACCAATCCTCCCCCGCCATCACCGCCCGCCCCCGCCACCGCATGAGGTACCTTGTTTGCTGGCAGGGGTCCCCAAACCCCGCCAGCCGAAGAGTCTGCTTCAGCGCTGGAGTTAGTAGACTCCGGCGCCTTCATTCAACGAAGTTCATGTGAAGAAGATCAGCTGGTTTTGATGCCTTACGTCCTGCACCGTGCATGTAGCCCCGTGCAAACAAGGTACCTCATGCGGCGGCGGGGCGGGCGGCGATGACGAGGGGGGGTTGGTGGTGGGAGGGGGGTTCAAGAGGGTCATCGTCGTCGTCAGGGGGTCCAAAACTGGCGGCAGTAGTGGGCGCGCGGGGGGAGGCGGCTAAACAGTGCCCCCGACCTCGGGTTCTGGCCCCCCCTCCCGGTGAGGTCTCGCTAAGCCTCTGGTCAGGGGCTACACAATGTTCTTTAAAAGTCGAGATGACAAATGTGTGGAAGTCTGAAATCATGAATCTTCCAAAATGCAGTAAAAAAACAGCATGAACCGAATAAATCATAAAAGATAGTGACGTGAATTGTGAAGGTGCAGGACGGTATTCATGTCACTGTCTTTTATGATTCATTCGGTTCATGTTGTTTTTTACCGCATTTTGGAAGATTCATGATTTCAGACTTCCACACATTTGTCATCTCGACTTTTAAAGCACATTGTGTAGCCCCTGACGCAGCCCTGTTGGGCGAAACACGGCCAGTGTCGGGCTGATTTGTTTATTTGGTTGTCATTTAATAAACTATATATTTTTTGCTTGATCTCCTTTTTTGTCTTTCCACACAAATCTAGGCGCCATATAAGTAGAATCTACTACTACTACTTAACATTTCTAGAGCGCTACTAGGGTTACGCAGCACTGTACAAATTAACAAAGAAGGACGGTCCCTGCTCAAAGGAGCTTACAATCTAAATCCAGGGGTTCTTCTATGTTTGTGCAGCGCTGCGTACGCCTTGTAGCGCTATAGAAATGCTAAATAGTAGTAGTAGTAGTCTCTTGTAACCAGAGCTAATATTGTGATGTCATAATGCCTCAGGCCACCAATAAGAGCCAACCTCATCAGTGATGTCACAATGGCTTGATTGTCCTATACTTGGCTCACTTTTTTTTTTTTTTTTTTTTTTTTTTTAATGTTTTAAATTTAAGTTTTATTAATTGTTATAACAAAGGTAAACAACGTAACATATTCATAACATCATACATACCACGGTTAAACTATACAACATATAAAGTTCCTTCCCCCCCCCCCCACATCCCCTCCAACCCCCCCAACCCCTCCTCCCCCCTAGTATATAGTCTCGGGAACCTTCTTACTGCTAACTGAGTGGTTACAAGTAAATGCATCAGAACCATGTCATACCATCCTCAATGAGCATTAATAAGCAAGCTTCTACCCCTTGGGCTGAGCACTTGAAGATAAGGCATCCATATCTGAAGAAATTGTTTCCTACGTTTAGGTGATAATTTTGAATCTCTAGCCTCCCAAGAAGCTAAATGGTGCACCTGATTGCGCCAATGCCAGTAGGCAGGCGCTTCCGGCGAGGTCCAATATTGCATTATACACTTTCGCGCTACCAAACACAACTTTCTACATAACAGAGTTGCTGGAGCACACAAAGGGGAAAAAGCTCTTGGTCGATCAAGCAAAAACTGACCCTCTGTTCCCTGTATTTTATATCCTAGTCTGATCAGATACCCTCGTATCCGCTGCCAAAATGCATGCACTTTTGGGCATTGCCACAATGCATGGTAGAAGGAGCCTGGAACCCCCCCACATTTGGAACAGGCAGTACTAACCAAACCCAACACATGAGCCCGTTGCGCTGTGGACATATAACCCCGAAGGACTATCCTGTACCCACATTCTCTTAATCTTTCATCCTTTACTAACCGCCTCAATCCTAGTAAAGTAGCCTCCACATTCCATGATGTCAAGGAATATCCCAGATCTTGCTCCCATTTATGCTTGAGGCCCTCATATCTTCTCTGTGGTATACGCCGAACCAGAGCCCCATACAAATCAGAGACCAAATGCCTAACAGGTACCAGCTCTTCAAAAAAACCACGGATCCGGTTCCCCCAACGACCCCTTAAAGAGGCTTGATGCAAGGACCTCATATAATGCTTGACTTGTGCAAATGCAAACCTATTACCCCAGGCCACTCCCACCCTATCCTGTATAGCTTCAAATGGCAACACCTCCCCATCATCCTGCAACAAATGCTCTAATTGCACAATTCCCTTCTGCGCCCAGATGCCAAAAATCGGATTGTCCATTCCTGCTGGAAACATGACATTACCCATAATTGGTAATAAGTCAGTGATATGAGGTTTTCCCCCTAAATGATGCACCCACCAATGCCACACCTCACGAAGCGGCTGCAACAAAACACTATTTTTAAGCCTGGGGGGTATTTTGGTAAGAGGCAGGTGTAGAAGCGCCATTATATCGTAAGGGGCGAATAAAGCTTGCTCTAAAGTTGTGGGTGTATAAAATTGAGTGGATTCCAACCAGTCCCCCAGATGGCGCAGCAAACATGCTTGATTATATAAGAACAAATCTGGGAAACCTATACCACCCTGCCTCCAACTCCCAACTAATAAATCCTGATTTACTTTAGGTTTTTTCCCAGCCCAACAAAAACGACTAAAAAGTCGCGTTACCCGTTTCAGATCTTTCTGCAGCAATCGAAGAGGCAAAGTTTGTAAAACATACAGCCAACGAGGAAATAAAACCATCGTTATCAAATTTATGCGGCCCGTTAACGACAAAGGGAGATGCATCCAAGCATCCAACTTAGCCTTAGTGTCTTCTAGCAAGATCTTAACATTTATTTGGTATAGTTCAGAGGTATTCATGACAAGCCGAATGCCTAGATATTTAAAAGACTCAGTAGCCCACCGCAATGGGAACTCTGGTCCCCAGTTCCACTGTTGTACTGCTGGGGTAGCCAAAACTTCAGATTTGTCTAAATTTAACCGAAAACCCGCATAATCTCCATATTCTCGAAACGTCTCTAACAACGCCTCCAACGACTCCCTCGGATTCGTGAGATGTACCAAGAGATCATCTGCGAAAGCTGAGACCTTGAACATTTGAGAGCCCACACGAACTCCCCGGATCAAGGGATTCTCCATAATATCTCTAATAAGGGGGTCTAGAACTAAAACAAAGAGAAGTGGAGATAAAGGACACCCCTGCCTAGTACCCCGCTGGATCGGAAAACTCTCCGATTCAAGACCATTCACCAATAATGTTGCACTGGGATTAGCATATAATACACGAATTGCTTCAACAAACCACCCAGAGAATCCATAACGTTCTAAAGTTACAAAAAGGAAATCCCAATGAACCTTATCAAAAGCTTTTTCCGCATCAAAACTGATTAGTAATGACGCTAAATCCCGCTGCGAACAATGTTCCAAAGAGGTCAAAATCGCCCGTAAGTTCTTGCTCACTGACCTACCTCCCACAAACCCCACCTGACTTTCATGTAACAACCTAGGCAGCAAGTGCGCCAACCTATTAGCCAGGATTTTTGCTAATAACTTTGTGTCGTAGTTCAGCAAAGAGATAGGGCGATAAGATGTCGGCTCTAAAGGATCCCTCCCAGGCTTAAGCAACACTATGATCTGCGCTCTGTTCAAACAGGAGGGTAACGCCCTACTCTCTATTACATGATTCAAAAACCTAGTTATAGTAGGTACTACATCACTCCCCAACAATTTGTAGAATTCCACCCGAAGACCATCATGTCCCGGGGCTTTCAGCAACGGGCTACGAGCTATGACCATATTGACCTCCTCTTCAGTAATCGACTGATTAAGGCAGTCCAGTTCTTCCTGTGTAATTCGTGGCAAGTTAAGATTATCTAAATACATCTGACTTGTTAGACCTTCATCCATTGGAGGGGCATACAAAGCTTTGTAAAAAGCCCGGAAGGTATCACATATATCCTTATCAGACGTATGAATGCCCCCCCCCTCCTTCCTAAGAGAGAGAATTGTTCTATTTCCTCCCCGTGGCCTGATTAGTCTTGCCATCAACTTTCCCATTTTATTTCCATATTTGTAAAGTGAGTAACGATAGTAGGTTTGCGATTTATGCGCCCTCTTATGCAGGAGTTCATTCAACGCCGATTGTAATTCTAACATTCTCTGCCTATGGCACTCCGCGTGTGTCTCCCCAAACCTTTTGCGCTCTTGACAAAGATACTTGCTTAATCGTAAAATCTCTCTATCCCGGGCCTTCCGCACAAAATGCACATGGCTGATAACTTCACCTCTGAGAACCGCCTTTGCCGCTTCCCAAAACAAAACTGGATCGTCCCTGTGCTCCTGATTACATTCAACATACATTTTCCAACTACTTTGTAAACGTCCCTTAAGTTTTGAATCATGACTGAACTCTAAAGGAAACAGCCATCTTTTCCCTTGCTTAACCGCACTTCTTGGTACCCAATCCACACTGACCCATGCATGATCTGACACTGCATATGGCCCAATATCCGCTCCACACACCTCACCAAACATCTGACGAGACATCAAAACATAATCTATTCGCGACTGGGTAGAGTGGGCCCGCGAGAGGTGAGTATAATCTTTTTCTCCCGGATGCAGAACACGCCAAACATCAATAAGATCCACCAGCTGACCTAACTGCAAAAGTCCTCTGTTATTATAATATGGGGAAGATGTCCCCACGGCCGACCTGTCCAAGGAGGGGTCCCAGACAGCATTGAAATCTCCTCCCACCACTATGGCAGTGTGCGGTTGCTTTAACAAAAATGTTACCAGGGGTTGAAAGAACCCAGGGTCATATCTATTAGGTGCATACACGTTACAAATTAACAGCTTTTGCCTCCCAACCAACGCTTCCAAAATGACGTAACGTCCTGCTACATCAACCAAAAGTGGGTTGATTGACGATGCCACACCCTTTCTGAACAGCACTGCCACACCACCCTTTTTCCCCTGTGCATGAGCCGCTGTACAGCTCCCAACCCACCAAGTGCAAAGCTTGGCATGCTCTATCTGATCCAAGTGTGTCTCCTGAAGGAGTGCAATATCGGACCTCTGCCTCTGCAAATTCTGCAAAATCTTAGATCGTTTGATTGGCGAATTCACTCCACCCACATTCCACGAGATAATGCGTACTATGTCGGTAAATTGAGGAATGTGACCACCTCCATAAAAAAACTGTACTTGTACTTGCAGCCAAAGGGAACATCCCAGCCCCTGTCCCCTCCAGCCTCCCACCTCCAGCTCTCCATCATGTAGCTCCAATCCCTTATCCTGGACCATCTGATGCCTCCCCACTCCCCACAAACCTCCACCCAGATGTACACCCTCCCAAGAACTTGGTTTCTGTCTAACACCCACTCTCCCCCCATTCCTGCCCCTCCCCCTTTCTCCCCCATCCCCTCCCCCCTCCCCATAACTTCCCTTTCCCCCCTCCCCACACAATCCCCGTCCCCCCTCCCCACACCCTTTCTCCACCAATACTTAGGTCCTCCAACTAGGACCATCACTTCCGAAGTCCTCCCTCCTCCCTCCAGATAGTAAGTAAATAAACAAATAACCCCTAGTCTAAACTAAACAAGTAAAGTCTGTACACACCAGGAATAGTGCAAATAGAAACCCTGCAACTAAAACTGAGTAAATTCTCTCCGGTCAGGCCAATTGTGCATCCACTGCACAATGTCTCTGCTGAAAAGAAGCAAACAAGTTATCAGCACGAGCTCAAAAATTACAGATATGTACACTCCATAAGCAGCTCAGCTAGTCTCTACGGCTGATGTGCCCAACTGCCGCAGAAATTCCCTGGCTGCATCCGCCGATTCATACACTCTAGTGCTGCCATTATGTGTTACTCGCAGTTTGGCAGGATATTGCAGCACAAATTTAATACGTCTGTGAAACAGTGCGGAACAGACATCCGAAAACTGGCGCCGCTTTGCTGCAACCCCTGCCGAATAGTCCTGAAAACAGCGCACTGGGGATCCTTCATATGCCAATGATTTCCCAGCTCTGAGCAGCTGCAGTATCTCCTGCTTCTGAGTATAATGTAGAAAACGAGCTATGATCACTCTTGGCTTGTTTGCTCCCTGAGTTTTAAACCCCAAGCGATGGGCCCGTTCTACTTGCAGGGGTCTCGAGGATTCTGGGAGACTTAGTTCACTGGCCATCCAACGGGCTAAAAAAACCTCCAAACCCCGCTCCGATACACTTTCTGACAAGCCCACCACACGAAGGTTATTTCTTCTAGATCTGTTTTCCAGATCTTCAATTTTCTCTTCCAATACCTGCAACTGCTTCGTGTCTAGGGCTTGTGAAGCTTCCACCGCAGACACCCTGTCTTCCACATCGCTCACCCGCATCTGAAACCCCGTGCAGTCGCGGGAAAGATCAAGAAGCTGGGCTTGTACTTGCTCCAGCTTAGCTTGTATGGGAGAGAGCCGCCGTTCAAAAAGCTCTTCCATCACGGAGGACACTTCCGCCGTGAGCTCCGCAATCCACGTAGAGGGAACCGTTGAAATAGGAGCGCTTGTGGGCGGCGCCATTTTATCATCTCCTCCCTTGCGAAGTTTGGTTTTGTAGTCACCCTTGTTCGCCATTGCACCGGAGAGAGTCTAAATCTGTGCACCAGCCGTACGGAACCTATAACAGCTGTGAGTACTTTGTTTTTATTGGGGTACACGCGGATTTTTACAGTGGAGGGAAGTCAGGAGTCGGAGAAACAGTTAGTCCCAACCGCTCTCCATCGTGACGTCCACTTGGCTCACTTTTATTACATAGCTCTTTGAGCAGGGACTGTCTTTCTTCTATGTTTGTGCAGCGCTGCGTACGCCTTGTAGCGCTATAGAAATGCTAAATAGTAGTAGTAGTAGTAGTTCATGAAAAAATTTGAAGGCACAACTTTAAGTGCCAAAGGAAAAGGCTACCCACTGCCTTTTCTCTGGATTGGGCAATTGTACAAAACCATACAACTTAGCAAATCTCTGCCTTTTCGAGTTAAAACAAAGGGTGAAGGAGTGAGAAACAAAATGAGAATTGAATATTCATGAGTAGGGAATGGCAGCTTATAAGTTTTGCTATAGATAAATATTTCTAGGGGGGGGGGGGGGGGGTTGGAAATTTGTCAAGAAATTTGCAGACTTCCTGCCTGTAATAATTCAGTGGCGTAGCTAAGGGTGGGCCTGATTCTTGCCTCAGGTCCACCCAGTCAGTAGCCCATGAGGCCCCCAAAACTCTTCAGTGGTGACGCCTCACTACTCTCTCTCCCTCTTCTCCACTCATGGCTTGGCAGCTGCCCGTCTCTCTGTGGAACCCCCCCCCCCCCCCTTCCCGGTCTACCTCAGAGTTACTGCCGGCAGCAATTCCTATAGGCATCATTCGCCACTTCTCTCTATCATGTCCTGCCCTCAATGATGTCACTTCTTGTTTCTTTGGTGGGAACATTGTACAGAGAAGTCTGCAGGGCCAGGGTATGGTTGCCTATAGGAATTGCGGCAGGCAACTGCTCTGAGGTAGGATCAGGGGATGGGGTTCAGAGAGAAACGGGCAGATATCGGGTCATTAGAAACACTATATTGTATGTATGTACAGGGGTAGGGGTGGGCTGGGGAGGGGCCCACCCAGGTTAACTCTGGGCCCACCCAAAATGGCAGGTCTGCCTACGCCCCTGAAACTCTATTGACTGAAGGTTGGGTAGTGGCCTGAAGCAATGCCATGTTCAGTTCTTCAATGTACTGCTGATTTGTGGCTTAGATTCCTGGGGGTGTTCCATTGGGGCTTGTCCGTTGCATGGCTGGGGGGGGAGCACTAAATTGATAGCACATTCTAGGCACCGAAATTTCTCTCTAAAGGGGAAGTCAGACGGACTGCATTAGTCAAAGCCCAGAAAGAGGCAAGTTCACAGTTAGTGCAAAGTACACCGCTCCATTCCACTAGTTTGCCAAGATCTTTTCTCCTTCACATTTTTACACGGCTTGGGAAGCACAAAGGCTCTTCAGGAATTCAACTTTCAAAAGGATGCAGATTCTGAAATTCAACCTCAGAATGCCTGCACTTCTGCTGATCATCAGCCCACTCCATACATTGTGCCAATAATACATTCTTCCTAGCCAACGAACCACTTTCTTCTGCCAGAAGAACATTTCCGAACTGAACTGTTTAATTCCAAGAAGGCCTTGACAAACTTACCTTTTCAGAGAGAAATCAGAACATTAGAATGAACAGATACAAAGCTACATGTAAATAACCTGGTACATTATAGGGAGCAATTCAATAAAAGGAAACAGCATATTAAAAACGCCACAACAATCTTCTGGGAAAATAAAGCAAAATAAGTAAAGAAATATTTTCTCTGGTTTGTTTAAAATCTACTACTTCGGTAGCTTCATTGGGTGCCCCCTAGTCCTAGTATTTTTGGAAAGCGTAAACAAGCGATTCAAGTCTACCCGTTCCACACCACTCAGTATTTTATAGACCTCTATCATATCTCCCCTCAGCCGTCTCTTCTGCGGGCTGAAGAGCCCTAGCCGCTTTAGCCTTTCCTCATAGGGAAGTCGTCCCATCCCCTGTATCATTTTCGTCGCCCTTCTCTGCACCTTTTCTAATTCCGCTATATCTTTTTAGAGATGTGGTGACCAGAACTGCAAACAGTATCCAGGGTGTGGTTGCACCATGGAGCGATACAAAGGCATTGTAACGATTGTCAGTTTTCTTTTCCATTCCTTTCCTAATAATACCTAACATTCTATTTGCTTTGGGCACACGCCCACATTTCCAAGTTACAATTTTTAGATATAGAATTAGGCCATATGTGTGTTCCTGCTGCACTTAAATACTCGCACTTACAGTAGCTCTGTGGCTGTCAGTTTTGGAGGCCGTATCTTGCTAAGGATGTAAAAAGAATTGAAGCGGTGCAAAGAAAAGCTACGAGAATGGTACGGGATTTGCGTTACAAGACGTATGAGGAGAGACTTGCTGACCTGAACATGTATACCCTGGAGGAAAGGAGAAACAGGGGTGATATGATACAGATGTTCAAATATCTGAACGGTATTAATCCGCAAACGAACCTTTTCCGGAGATGGGAAGGCGGTAGAACGAGAGGACATGAAATGAGATTGAAGTGGGGGGGGGGGGGGGGCAGACTCAAGAAAAATGTCAGGAAGTATTTTTTTCACAGAAGAGTGGTGGATACTTGGAATGCCCTCCCGCGGGAGGTGGTGGAGATGAAAACGGTAACAGAATTAAAAAATGCGTGGGATAAACATAAAGGACAAATCCAAAAAGACAGGAGGAGCCTCCGCGGAAAGTCAAAGCAAAACAGCAAAAGTAGAGGCTGACAAATGCGCAAACCAATAGGGAGATAATTTCAAAAACCAGTTTATTCAGAATATTCGTATCAAGGACCCGACACGGTCCGTGTTTCGGTGCCAAAGCGCCTGCCTCAGGGGTCACAATCAACTTTCTACAAAAAAAACAAGACAAATTAAAAACATAATATTAAGAGATTTCAAATAAAATATATCCGCCTTAATAAAATATGTAGCCAAACATATACGAACATTCATAATAGTATTGCACATTTGTAAATGTATAATGATAAATTATGTAAAAAAATGTTAATATATTATAATTATGTGAGCAGATATTGTGGACAGAGAAACACCAAACAATGAAAAGTGATAACTGTCAAATAAATGACTGATAAATGAAAGGCATAGGTCAGGCTGATGAAACATCGACATACATAGTAACATAGTAACATAGTAGATGACGGCAGAAAAAGACCTGCATGGTCCATCCAGTCTGCCCAACAACACAACTCATGTGTGCTACTTTTGTGTATACCCTACTTTGATTTGTACCTGTGCTCTTCAGGGCACAGACCGTATAAGTCTGCCCAGCACTAGCCCCACCTCCCAACCACCGGCTCTGGCATAGACCGTATAAGTCTGCCCAGCACTATCCCCGCCTCCCACCACCGGCTCTGGCACAGACCGTATAAGTCTGCCCAGCGCTATCCCTGCCTCCCAACCTCCAGTCCCGCCTCCCACCACTGGCTCTGGCACAGACCGTATAAGTCTGCCCCGCACTATCCCCGCCTCCGAACCTCCAGCCCCGCCTCCCACTACCGGCTCTGCTATCCAATCTCGGTTAAGCTCCTGAGGATCCTTTCCTTCTGAACAGGATTCCTTTATGTTTATCCCACACATGTTTGAATTCCGTTATCGTTTTCCTCTCCATCACCTCCCGCGGGAGGGCATTCCAAGCATCCACCACTCTCTCCGTGAAGAAATACTTCCTGACATTTTTCTTGAGTCTGCCCCCCTTCAATCTCATTTCATGTCCTCTCGTTCTACCGCCTTCGTATCTCCGGAAAAGGTTCGTTTGCTGATTAATACCTTTCAAATATTTGAACGTCTGTATCATATTACCCCTGTTTCTCCTTTCCTCCAGGGTATACATGTTCAGGTCAGCAAGTCTCTCCTCATACGTCTTGTTACGCAAATCCCATACCATTCTCGTAGCTTTTCTTTGCACCGCTTCGATTCTTTTTACATCCTTAGCAAGATACGGCCTCCAAAACTGAACACAATACTCTAGATGGGGCCTCACCAACGACTTATACAGAGGCATCAACACCCCCTTTCTTCTGCTGGTCACACCTCTCTCTATACAGCCCAACAACCTTCTAGAAACAGCCACCGCCTTGTCACACTGTTTCGTCACCTTCAAATCCTCAGATACTATCACCCCAAGGTCCCTCTCCCCGTCCGAACCTATCAGACTCTCGCCACCTAACACATACGTCTCCCGTGGATTTCTATTCCCTAAGTGCATCACTTTGCATTTCTTCGCATTGAATTTTAATTGCCAGACCTTAGACCATTGTTCTAGCTTCTTCAAATCCTTTTCATGTTTTCCACTCCCTCCGGGGTGTCCACTCTGTTACAGATCTTAGTATCATCCGCAAATAGGCAAACTTTACCTTCTAACCCTTCGGCAAGGTCACTCACAAATATATTGAACAGAATCGGCCCCAGCACCGATCCTTGAGGCACTCCACTACTCACCTTTCCCTCCTCCGAGCTAACTCCATTCACCACCACCCTCTGGCGTCTGTCCGTCAACCAGTTCCTAATCCAGTTCACCACTTTAGGTCCTATCTTCAGCCCATCCAGTTTATTTAAAAGCCTCCTGTGGGGAACCGTGTCAAAAGCTTTGCTGAAATCTAAGTAGATTACGTCCATAGCTCGTCCCTGATTCAATTCTCCTGTCACCCAATCAAAAAACTCAATGAGATTCGTTTGGCACGATTTCCCTTTGGTAAAACCATGTTGTCTCGGATCTTGCAACTTATTGGCTTCCAGGAAATTCACTATCCTTTCCTTCAGCATCGCTTCCATTACTTTTCCAATAACCGAAGTGAGGCTTACCAGCCTGTAGTTTCCAGCTTCTTCCCTATCCCCACTTTTGTGAAGAGGGACCACCTCCGCCATTCTCCAATCCCTCGGAACATCTCCTGTCTCCAAGGATTTATTAAACAAATCTTTAAGAGGACCCTCCAGGACCTCTCTGAGCTCCCTTAATATCCTGGGGTGGATCCCGTCCGGTCCCATGGCTTTGTCCACCTTTAGCTTTACAAGTTGTTCATACACACTCTCTTCTGTAAATGATGCTGTATCCACTCCATTTTCATTTGTACTTTTTCCAGTCCATTGCGGTCCTGCTCCAGGATTTTCTTCTGTGAAAACAGAACAAAAGTATCCATTTAGCAAATTTGCTTTTTCTTCATCACTATCTACATAGCGGTTCGCAGTATCTTTTAGTCTCACAATTCCCTTTTTAGTCATTCTCCTTTCACTAATATACCTGAAGAAATTTTTGTCACCCCTCCTTACATTTCTAGCCATTAGTTCTTCCGCTTGCGCTTTCGCCAGACATATCTCTCTCTTGACTTCTTTCAGTTTCCTCCGGTATTCCTTCCCGTGTTCCTGTTCTTGAGTTTTTGTGTATTTCTGGAACGCCAACTCTTTAGCCTTTATTTTCTCAGCCACTTGCTTGGAGAACCATATCGGTTTCCTTTTTCTCTTGCTTTTATTTACTTTCCTTACATAAAGGTTTGTAGCCCTATTTATAGCTTCTTTCAGCTTGGACCACTGTCCTTCCACTTCTTGTACTTCCTCCCAGCCCATCAGCTCCTTCCTCAGGTATTCCCCCATTCCCTACATATATATTTATCCTGATCTAATAGTAAAAAATACATTCATACAACTTGAACAAGTAAAATGCTTCAAGACATCATGATCCAACACCATTTAAAACTACATTATATTTACATATTAATTATAAATATAATTCAATTAAATAATGTCAAACCTCTGAGAAGAAGCTGATAGGCTTGAATAATTCCTTTATGTATGCAAATTAATCCACTGTAAAAGGATAAAAGCATTTTTAAAATACTACAGAGGGATAAAATTACTGTTATTTCATAAAAATGTAAATCAGTTAAAATGGGCCATTCTATATTTATGTATATAGATATATTTTTATTAAGGCGGATATATTTTATTTGAAATCTCTTAATACTATGTTTTTAATTTGTCCTGTTTTTTTGTAGAAAGTTGATTGTGACCCCTGAGGCTGGCGCTTTGGCGCCGAAACATGGACCGTGTCGGGTCCTTGATATGAATATTCTGAATAAACCGGTTTTTGATATTATCTCCCTATTGGTTTGCGCATTTGTCAGCCTCTACTTTTGCTGTTTTGCATAAACATAAAGGAATCATGTTGAGCAGGAATGGATCCTCAGAAGCTTAGCGGAGATTGGGTGGCAGAGCCGGTGGTGGGAGGTGGGGCTAGTGGTTGGGAGGCAGGGCTAGGGCTGGGCAGACTTCTACGGTCTGTGCCCTGAAAATGGCAGATACAAATCAAGGTCAGGTATACACATAAAGTAGCACATATGAGTTTATCTTGTTGGGCAGACTGGATGGACCGTACAGGTCTTTCTCTGCCGTCATCTACTATGCTATGCTACTATAAGGACAAGCATTACTACACAGTTACACTTGTAACTCTATAGCACAACCCAGGTTTCCTTTATAGAATGGGCTCCTACTGTCTGCCCTCTGGGCACCTATATGGAGACACCCAACAGAGGAATCACTTCCTTAGGGCTAGATTCTGTAAAAGGCACCCAAAGATAGGCACTGAAATGATGCACAAATCCTGGAATGCCCTCCAGAGGGAGGTGGTGGAGGGAAGGACGGTGGCGGAATACAAAAAGGCGTGGGGTGAACACAGAGGATCTCTAATTAGAAAATGAATGGTATAAAAAACACATCGAGTGGTACTTTTAGATGACAACTCTGACTGTGAAGAACTAAGACTGGTGTTGAAGAGGCTTGTATGGTCTGGGTCCCGCATAAGGTAATCCGGTTTAGGATGGGCCGGAGGGAGCTTCGATGGAAACTCCCGTAATCTGGAATGTGAGGACAGTGCCAGACAGACTTTCACGGTCTGTGTCTTGGAAATGACAAGACGGGTTCGGATAAGCTTTGACAGCAACTCCAGTAGCTGGAACTTAAGGACAGAGCCGGGCGGACTTCATAAGTACATAAGTAGTGCCATACTGGGAAAGACCAAAGGTCCATCTAGCCCAGCATCCTGTCACCGACAGTGGCCAATCCAGGTCAAGGGCACCTGGCACGCTCCCCAAACGTAAAAACATTCCAGACAAGTTATACCTAAAAATGCGGAATTTTTCCAAGTCCATTTAATAGCGGTCTATGGACTTGTCCTTTAGGAATCTATCTAACCCCTTTTTAAACTCCATCAAGCTAACCGCCCGTACCACGTTCTCCGGCAACGAATTCCAGAGTCTAATTACACGTTGGGTGAAGAAAAATTTTCTCCGATTCGTTTTAAATTTACCACACTGTAGCTTCAACTCATGCCCTCTAGTCCTAGTATTTTTGGATAGCGTGAACAGTCGCTTCACATCCACCCGATCCATTCCACTCATTATTTTATACACTTCTATCATATCTCCCCTCAGCCGTCTCTTCTCCAAGCTGAAAAGCCCTAGCCTTCTCAGCCTCTCTTCATAGGAAAGTCGTCCCATCCCCACTATCATTTTCGTCGCCCTTCGCTGTACCTTTTCCAATTCTACTATATCTTTTTTGAGATTCGGAGACCAGTACTGAACACAATACTCCAGGTGCGGTCGCACCATGGAGCGATACAACGGCATTATAACATCCGCACACCTGGACTCCATACCCTTCCTAATAACACCCAACATTCTATTCGCTTTCCTAGCCGCAGCAGCACACTGAGCAGAAGGTTTCAGCGTATCATCGACGACGACACCCAGATCCCTTTCTTGATCCGTAACTCCTAACGCGGAACCTTGCAAGACGTAGCTATAATTCGGGTTCCTCTTACCCACATGCATCACTTTGCACTTGTCAACATTGAACTTCATCTGCCACTTGCACGCCCATTCTCCCAGTCTCGCAAGGTCCTTCTGTAATTGTTCACATTCCTCCTGCGACTTGACGACCCTGAATAATTTTGTGTCATCAGCGAATTTAATTACCTCACTAGTTATTCCCATCTCTAGGTCATTTATAAATACATTAAAAAGCAACGGACCCAGCACAGACCCCTGCGGGACCCCACTAACTACCCTCCTCCACTGAGAATACTGGCCACGCAATCCTACTCTCTGCTTCCTATCTTTCAACCAGTTCTTAATCCATAATAGTACCCTACCTCCGATTCCATGACTCTGCAATTTCTTCAGGAGTCTTTCGTGCGGCACTTGTCAACGCCTTCTGAAAATCCAGATATACAATATCAACCGGCTCCCCATTGTCCACATGTTTGCTTACCCCCTCAAAAAAATGCATTAGGTTGGTGAGGCAAGACTTCCCTTCACTAAATCCGTGCTGACTTTGTCTCATCAGTCCATGTTTTTGTATATGCTCTGCAATTTTATTCTTAATAATAGCCTCCACCATCTTGCCCGGCACCGACGTCAGACTCACCGGTCTATAATTTCCCGGATCTCCTCTGGAACCCTTCTTAAAAATCGGAGTAACATTGGCTACCCTCCAGTCTTCCGGTACTACACTCGATTTTAGGGACAGATTGCATATTTCTAACAGTAGCTCCGCAAGTTCATTTTTTAGTTCTATTAATACTCTGGGATGAATACCATCAGGTCCCGGTGATTTACTACTCTTCAGCTTGCTGAACTGACCCATTACATCCTCCAAGGTTACAGAGAATTTGTTTAGTTTCTCCGACTCCCCCGCTTCAAATATTCTTTCCGGCACCGGTGTCCCCCCCAAATCCTCCTCGGTGAAGACCGAAGCAAAGAATTAATTTAATTTCTCCGCTACGGCTTTGTCCTCCTTGATCGCCCCTTTAACACCATTTTCGTCCAGCGGCCCAACCGACTCTTTGGCCGGTTTCCTGCTTTTAATGTATCTAAAAAAAATTTTACTATGTATTTTTGCTTCCAACGCTAATTTCTTCTCAAAGTCCTTTTTTGCCCTCCTTATCTCCGCTTTGCATTTGGCTTGGCATTCCTTATGATCTATCCTGTTACTTTCAGTTGGTTCTCTTCTCCACTTTCTGAAGGATTGTTTTTTGGCTCTAATGATTTCCTTTATCTTACTGTTTAGCCACGCCGGCTGACGTTTAGTCTTTTTTCCCTTTTTTCTAATACGTGGAATATATTTGTCCTGAACCTCCAGGATGGTGTTTTTAAACAGCATCCACGCCTGATGCAAGTTTTTTACTCTGCGAGCTGCTCCTTTCAGTCTTTTTTTCACCATTTTTCTCATTTTGTCGTAATCACCTTTTCTATAGTTAAACGCTTCTATGGTCTATGTCACAGAAACACCAAAGGAGGACCATGATCAAGTATATAATCTCACTGAATTGATAATGAATGTGACTGCTGAGCAGACTCATCGCTTACTATCTTTCTATTCTATACAGGCAGTCCTGGGCTGAACTGTCTTTAAAAGATACTAACTTAAGTCATTTTCGCACCTGGCTTTAGGTGTGATTACTTATTTACTATTTAGGCCTGCCAGAGTGGAGTTGAACGGGTAGATGTGAAGCGTCTGTTCACGCTTTCCAAAAATACTAGGGGGCATGCGATGAAGCTACAATGTAGTAAATTTAAAACAAAATTTTTCTTCACTCGTGTAATTAAACTCTGGGATTCGTTGCCATAGAATGTGGTAAAGGTGGTTAGCTTAGCGGAGTTTAAAAAAGGTTTGGACGGATTCCTAAAGGAAAAGTCCATAGACTGATATTAAATGGACTTGGGGAAAATCCACTATTTCTGGGATAAGCAGTATAAAATGTTTTGTACATTTTTGGGATCTTGTCGGGTATTTGTGACCTGGATTCGCCACTGTTGGAAACAGGATGCTGAGCTCGATGGACCTTTGGTCTTTCCTAGGATGGCAATACCTATGTACTTACGTACTGTCAGTTATGCACAGTATTCCATAACTCTACGCTTAAATCCTGCGAATGCCTGTGATCCACTCATGCCCTCCCTCAGCTACACCACTTTCAAGATAAATTAGACACACAGGAAATAGAAGAAATATGGCTTGGAGATCTGTGGGAAAACTAAGAATTGGTGTAATTAGTGCTTTAGCCCAGTTATTGATTGTTTCGCCAATGTAGCCAATCATTTGAGATCTGCGCCCCAAAATTGTGTTCCAAACTTTGGGCGACCTATGGAGAATTGAGGGGTTAGTGCATGGGCCCCTTAGTAAATCAGGCCCAGAGGATGTAAAAAAGTGAATGCTGCTAAAAATGAATAACAATTAAATTGTTCTTTTCACTGGGCAGGACGTCCATCTCAAGTTGCCTTTGTAATAAATTCCTGATCAATTCACAGAAACACTATTTTTGTCATCCAAGGCTTGTAGCAGTGAAAAGAATGAAAAGGATATGAAATGTTGGATTAAACTTCCAAATAGTCCTTGCTTCCTGATGAATTACTTGGCCTGACATGAAAATGAATTATTTTCCATTATACCGCTGACCCTCGTTGTGTGTTCTATTAACTCCACATGTGAAACCTTTATATTTTTAGTAAACCGTGACCTTGTACATTCCCTGTCATTTCCCACTGGCATGAGCAGAGCACATGTGGGTTGGCTGCTAATCTCCTTCAGGACTGCACTCCTCAATTCTCTGCGTGTATAAAACCAGGCATGTGCGGAAGGTCAGAGCAGGCCCCCCCTCCACGGGATCCCTTTATGCAACATGTGAAGGCATTTAGCAAAATAAGTTCTTGGCACAGTGCATTGAGCAAATCAGGAAGATATGTGCACTCTTGAAAGAATCTGTCTGAATTTAATTTGTGTTAATCCGAGGAAGCGTCTCCAGCACATGTACTAAGCACAGAAAAGTCTGCTTCAGGTTTTCCATGAAGGTCTGTGGTAAAACCACCTAATCTGGGGCCTGGTGTGATCTCTTCTCCACATGAGCGCGTGCAGCAATGTGTGCAGTATTCCGAGAGTCTTTTGTTTCCTCGCCCTTAAGTAGGATTAAAGTCTTTGGAGAATGCTGCATGATGTGAGTATCACTACTGTCTTAATAGATGGAATTATAGACTCAAACCCTATGTATTTTATTTATTTACTAGTAAAAAAAGGCCCGTTTCCAACAGAAAGGAAACGGGCGTTAGCAAGGTTACAGGGCCCCTTCCCCACTCCTCCTCCAAGTGGACGTCAGACTAGAACGAAGCCTTGCGTGGGATTGGGAAGAAGAGGACCTCAGCATGACTGGCGGGGGTTGGGGTCCCCCGCCAGCAAAGGTAGGCGACGACGGGCTGGCGGCGGGAGGGGGGGTCGAGAGGGTTGTCAGCAGGGGGGGTCAAACTTTGACGGTCAAAGTTGGTGGCGGGGGGGTTTCGGCAATGGCGGGGGGTTGGCAATGGCAGGGGGGTCAAAGTTGGTGGCTGGGGGGTTCAGCAATGGCGGGGGGGGGGGGGGGTAAAATGTGCCCCCTCACCTCGGGCTCCAGACCCCCTCTCGCCGAAGTCTGGCTACGCCCCTGGTCTGCCCAATAGTCATATTCATTGCCTATTAATGGCTCGTTAGCCAATTAAATTGTGCATGCATCTTGATAGTGTGCTCAAATTTGGATGCCATATATAGAATTTGGGGAGGGGGACACCCTTATTTTGCCACAGAAAGATAATATGACAGAGAAGTCATGAGTTTTACAGTCTTTGTGCTTGAGATTCAAACTTCCTGAGCCCCTACGTCTTGCCCCATCCTTGGCCACCTTTAAATCTAGACTGAAAGCCCACCTCTTTAACATTGCTTTTGACTCGTAACCACTTGTAACCACTCGCCTCCACCTACCCTCCTCTCTTCCTTCCCGTTCACATTAATTGATTTGATTTGCTTACTTTATTTATTTTTTGTCTATTAGATTGTAAGCTCTTTGAGCAGGGACTGTCTTTCTTCTATGTTTGTGCAGCGCTGCGTATGCCTTGTAGCGCTATAGAAATGCTAAATAGTAGTAGTAGTAGTCTCTTGTAACCAGAGCTAATATTGTGATGTCATAATGCCTCAGGCCACCAATAAGAGCCAACCTCATCAGTGATGTCACAATGGCTTGATTGTCCTATACTTGGCTCACTTTTATTACATAGCTCTTTGAGCAGGGACTGTCTTTCTTCTATGTTTGTGCAGCGCTGCCTACGCCTTGTAGCGCTATAGAAGTGATAAATAGTAGTAGTAGTAGTCTCTTGTAACCAGAGCTAATATTGTGATGTCATAATGCCTCAGGCCACCAATAAGAGCCAACCTCATCAGTGATGTCACAATGGCTTGATTGTCCTATACTTGGCTCACTTTTATTACATAGCTCTTTGAGCAGGGACTGTCTTTCTTCTATGTTTGTGCAGCGCTGCCTACGCCTTGTAGCGCTATAGAAGTGATAAAGAGTAGTAGTAGTAGTCTCTTGTAACCAGAGCTAATATTGTGATGTCATAATGCCTCAGGCCACCAATAAGAGCCAACCTCATCAGTGATGTCACAATGGCTTGATTGTCCTATACTTGGCTCACTTTTATTACATAGCTCTTTGAGCAGGGACTGTCTTTCTTCTATGTTTGTGTAGCGCTGCGTACGCCTTGTAGCGCTATAGAAATGCTAAATAGTAGTAGTAGTAGTAGTAATTCAGTCACGGGCTTGGGCTAGGGCCTTCATTGTATGCACATCTCTTTCATGCATATTCATTGTGGATATCCTGAAAACCTGACAGGCAAGGGGGCACTCCAGGACCGACTTGGGAAACACTGGGCTACAGCATCAAAATTCTGGGGCTGCAATAGGCTGCCAGCGTGACCACTGCTCCTGTCACAGCAAGCCCCAGGTACACTTTGAAGGCATGTAGGAGGAGGGAAAGTGGAAGGAGAGTGATTGGAAATGGGGGTGGGAGGGGGGTGGTGGTGGCAGAAAGCACTGGTGGCTCATAGTCAAAGGATTAGAGGTCTGAAAGGGGAGGAGACAGCACCGAGAGCATCTAGGAACACCAAAAAGATACATCTATCACTCATCCGTAGTATGGAGTGGCCTGGTGGTTAGGCTGGTGGACTTTGGTCCTGGGGAACTGAGGAACTGAGTTTGATTCCCACTTCAGGCACAGGCAGCTCCTTGTGACTCTGGGCAAGTCACTTAACCCTCCATTGTCCCCATGTAAGCCGCATTGAGCCTGCCATGAGTGGGAAAGCGCAGGGTACAAATGTAACAAAAATAAAATAGATACTATTGGAGATTCTACATGGAATGTTGCTGTTCCAAGCAACATTCCATGTAGAAGCCTGCGCGGCCACATTGGTGATCTGCAAAGGCCGACTTCTACATGGAATGTTGCTAGTGGAATAGCAACATTCCATGTAGAATCTCAAATAGTGGCAACAGTGGAGGAGTGGCCTAGTGGTTAGGGTGGTGGACTTTGGTCCTGAGGAACTGAGTTCGATTCCCATTTCAGGTACAGGCAGCTCCTTGTGACTCTGGGCAAGTCACTTAACCCTCCATTGTCCCCATGTAAGCTGCATTGAGCCTGCCATGAGTGGGAAAGCGCAGGGTACAAATGTAACAAAAATAAATAAATATATATCTGAAGTATTCCATCGCATAGAGCCAACATCTCATCTCATAAACCTGTTTTCAAGCAGAAAATCTGCTTTCCTGAACTGCCTACCTGTCCTTTCACTGACGTCTGTCTATATTAGGAGCATTTCCACATGTAGCATGGGCAGTACCACTGCCTCTCAATGAGTTCTTTTACACAGTCTCCTTCCTGTTCCTCATTCTCTGCAAAAGCCGTGGTGAATCATATCTTAGTAGGCACTTTCTACTGGTAACACATCAGCTGTTGGCAAAAATGAATCAGTCTTAAAATGACACAAACCACACAGTTTGATGAATTACAGAGCAACGAGTCAGACAGGCACTGGCCGCCTTTTCCACTGCATCCCCCTCCCCCCATCATCCCACTCCCTTTTATTTATATACCATTTCACTTGCATGAAACACAAAACCGTGTGTCATCCATCTGCAAAATGAGGACCAATTAGTCTAAAGTGGCCCCTCTCTCTCTCTCTCTCTCTCTTTTCTCCTTGTAGTGGAATAAGACTCTAGTGGAATCGGACTCTCCATCATCAGCCTGAGACTGAGACCTGTTTATTATTTCAAAAGGAGCAATTTTCTAGGAGTTGAAATAATTGTTAAAATTAGTATAAAGAATGCAAACCACACAAGGCCCTTTCACTTTACTCTTCAAACGCTGGGTGCTTTCCAAGAACAGACCTCATACTGCTCTCAATTGGAACTTGTGAAAAAAAAAAAAAAGGAAAATCCACCCCATTCCCTGCACATTTTGACTCACGGACAATTTCTTTCAATGACCGTAAGACTGTCGTCTGAAAATTAGGCACCTGCTGGGCCCTGGACCAAAAATTTGCTGCTCAGAAAATGCAGGGAGAAAAATCCAGTCTATGAAATTACAGAAGCAAATGACAGGAGTCTCCCTCTACACTGACAAAGCCAAGCAATTTACCATATCCATCCCATAATAAACAGAGGAACAAGCTGGCTGCCTGTGCTCAGAGCTGATGTGTTCTGGCATGATAGAGCCTGGATAATCTCAGCGCTGCTGGCAGCCCAAACCTGTTTAGGCCCTCGAATAACACCAGGCTGAGCCACTGTGAAATAAAAGGAAAGCATTCAGAGACTGTAAATAGAGAGCAGATTTTAACCTGAATCGATATTTCAAGATTGATTTTCTCTTTGAAAGTAAAGGACGGTTTGCTTATTTTTGTAGCTTTGATTTCTCTGTTATTGTGAGCTAGTAACAAAGATGCTTTGCAGTGGTAAGCAGAACGGTGGATTGTAGCAACATCACAATTCCCTGAATGTCCTGTCCTGAGTAACTTCCTTAACTGCTGCGTTTAATGACTTATTCCCATTTTCAGTTGTTGTATGTTCTTCCCCCTCTCTGGTATATTTGCAAATTTTGTCCCCGTATTTCTTTACAATTATGAGGGGGGGAAGTTATCAACGGGGGCTACCGTTAAGATATGTATTATTTTACTGTTAACCCCAGTCATTATTAGTAACGAGGTCTCCTTGCATAAAATGCGACCTGTGCTAAAGTAGCACGTTAGTGGTAAAATAATGTCTTAACGGTAACCCGTGTTGACAGCTTTCTCCCTTAGTGTGAACAGTCTGGTAACCAGAGCTGATATTGTGATGTCATAATGCCTCATTCCACCAATGCCTAAGAGCCAACTTCCTCAGTGATGTCACAATGGCTTAATTGTCCTATACTTGGCTCAGTTTTATTATATATAGCAGTGATTTAACCAGAGCTGATCTTGTGATGTCATAATGCCTCATTCCACCAAATCCTAAGAGCCAACCTCCTCAGTGATGTCACAATGGCTTGATAGTCCTACACTTGGCTTTTTATTATATATAGCAGTGATTTAACCAGAGCTGATCTTGTGACGTCATAATGCCTCATTCCACCAATGCCTAAGAGTCAACCTCCTCAGTGATGTCACAATGGGTTGATTGTCTTATACTTGGCTCAGTTTTATTATATATAGCAGTGATTTAACCAGAGCTGATCTTGTGATGTCATAATGCCTCATTCCACCAAATCCTAAGAGCCAACCTCCTCAGTGATGTCACAATGGCTTGATAGTCCTACACTTGGCTTTTTTATATAGCAGTGATTTAACCAGAGCTGATCTTGTGATGTCATAATGCCTCATTCCACCAAATCCTAAGAGCCAACCTCCTCAGTGATGTCACAATGGCTTGATTGTCTTATACTTGGCTCAGTTTTATTATATATAGCAGTGATTTTTTTTTTAATTTAATTTTCAGTTTAACAAATTACAATACAAGTATAACACTTGGTACAGAAAATTGGAAGGAAAAAGTTCAGTAATCAAGGTATCGACTGTGCACAAGAAAATAAATACTCTTTCTTAGATCACTATACATTGGGAGTAGTAGCAGAAAAGACAAAGAGATCTAAAATAAAATAATAATAAAAAAGAACATGTAGAAAAAGCCATTACCACAAAACACCCCATTACAACTTGCAATACTTGCCTATGGAGTCCTTCTTAACATCTAAGAAGGCTTTTAACTGTTCAGGCTAATAGTATATTTAATCCCCATATACTTTACAATACATTTACAGGGGGTAGGCGAAAAAGAAAAGTTGTACCCAATGATAAGTATATCCTGACAAAAACCCAAAAAGGCCTTCCTGCGATCCTGTGTCTGTTTTGTAACATTTGGGAAAATCCAAACTTTCTTTCCACAAAATAGTGTCTGAGAATTACAAAAAAAATAACCTCATAACAGCGTTAAGGTGTTGCTCAAACACAAATGAGGCAACCGTTCAGAATTCTCATCCAGGGAAGTCTCTAACAAAGCTGATACATCATGGCTCTATAATTGTCCTTCTGTTGAATAAGGCCACCAGTTCCCTCCATAGATTTTTTTTTTTTTTCTTCCTTGCGTCTGTCGGAGTGTATCTCCTGGGTCTTGCTGGCTTCCAGGAAAGATTCTACTAATAGATGTTATTCTTTCAGATGGAGGAGGTTTGCCGTCTGGTATGAGGGTGAGGTCCTAGATCCTGTGTCCTGCCCTACTCAGACCCTGCTTGAATACCTTCTATACCTATCCAAGTCTGGTCTCAAAACCAACTCCGTTTAAGGTTCACCTCAGTGCAATTAGTGCTTATCATCAACGTGTAGAGGATAAGCCCATCTCTCTGGACAGCTTCTAGTTGTCTGCTTCACGAGAAGTTTGCTTTTGTCAAAGCTCCCTGTCAAACCTCTGCCTGTGTCATGGGACCTCAATTTCATTCTCACCCAGCTGATGAAAGTTCCTTTTGAGCCATTGACTTCCTGCCACCTGAAATACTTGACCTGGAAAGTAATTTTCTTGGTGGCTGTTACTTCAGCTCATAGAGTTAGTGAGCTTCAGGCTCTAGTAGTGGATGCACCTTATATTAAGTTTTATTGCAACAGAGTACTCCTCCACACGCATCCTAAGTTCCTGCTGAAGGTTGTGTGAGAGTTTCACCTGAACCAGTCGATTGTCTTGCCAGCATTTTTTCACCGACCTCATGTTCATCTTGGCAAGAGCACCTTGCATACCTTGGACTGCAAGCGAGCATTGGCCTATTACATGGAGCGGACAAGGCCCCACAGACAGTCCGCCCAATGTTTTGGTTCTTTTGATCTCAACAGGATGGGGGTTGCCATCGGGAAATGCACAATCTCTAATTGGCTGGCAGATTGCATTTCTTTCCCTTATGCTCTAGCTGGGCTGACCCTAGAGGGTCATGTCAAGGACTACAATGTCAAAGTCCAGGTTATGTCAGTAGCCACTTGTGGTCAGCCTCCATTGAAGAAATTTGCAAGGCTGCGACGTGGTCTTCAGTCAACACTTCACATTTCATTACTGCCTTGAGCAGGATACCCGATGCAACAGTTGGTTCGGGCAGACATTGTTGCAGAATCTGTTTGGAGTCTAGAATCCAACTTCAGGTTAATCTTAGTTATGTCCTTGACATTGCAAGGCCCAATTGACCAATGTTTGTTGTTTTTGGTGAGCCTGGATGCTAGGGATGCCCCAATTGTGAAAATTAATGGCCCGCTTGTCCTCAGAGAAAGCAAAGATACTTACCTGTAGAAGGTATTCTACGAAGACAGCAGACCTTTTATTCTTACAAACCCACCTCCCCTTGGAGTTGTCTCCTATTTTCTCATTTTTACTCTGTAGTATTTAACTGCAGTAACCACCCTCTCGCGGCAGGTGGGAAGGCAATCGTGCATGCGCAGTGAAGTGGGTCTCACATTCCACAAAGCTCTGTTAAGCTTATTATAAGCTCCAGACCGGGCAACGCGGTGCCACATTACCCAACTGTGAGAATATAAGGCTTGCCGTCCTCCGAGAATATCTGTTACAGGTAAGTATCTTTGCTTTTTACTGAAGGGACATGGGGGAGCAGAGAGAATATGTAATGCCATGATCTGATAAAGTTTTGTAATGGAGAGGGCCTATAAATAAGTCTCAAAATGAAAGAGAAATGTAGAGGAAAATCGTATTCCTTTTTCTCAAAAATGAAACAATCATCCTGCCTGAGTATGGGTGGTATGGATAGGCCAGGCTGGAGTGGAAAGGATACAACTGTGGTATAGATAGGCTGTGGGTGGGAGGGGGGAGGGAGGCGAATAAAAGTAGGGTGGAATAAATTGGTGGGGATGAGTTGGGGAGGAAAAGATAGTGGTGGGACCTTCAGTGCTTCGGTAACTCTTCTTTAAGCCATGAGTTCTTCCAATGTGTGCACTACCTGCTGTGCTCTACATCTAAATACGGCCTGGCCAGTTATGCCTATGAACCCATCATACTTTGTTTACCTTCTTACAGATCTGGTAATGTGTGAGATGTTGAGCCTCCCCCCCCCCCCCCCATCCTAATTTCTAAAATTTGTCTCCTATGGTTTAGTCCCCCGTTCTCTGACAGCTTCAATATATTCCAAAGGCCCCTTTACTTCTGTTTTATACTACAGTCAAGCGGAACTCAGCAATGCAATAACACATCTCGTAAGAATCATAAGTATTGCCATACTGGGAAAGACCAAAGGTCCATCGAGCCCAGCATCCTGTTTCCAACACTGGCCAATTCAGATCACAAATACCTGGCAAGATCCCAAAAATGTACAGAACATTTTATACTGCTTGTCCCAGAAACAGTGGATTTTCCCCAAGTCCATCTTAATAATGGCTTATGGACTTTTCTTCTAGGAAGTTGTCCAAACCTTTTTTAAACCCACTAAGCTAACTACTTTTACCACAATCTCTGGCAACGAATTCCAGAGTTTAATTACACGTTGAGTGAAGAAATAGCTTCTCTGATTTGTTTTAAATTTACTACTTTGTAGCGTAATTGCGTGTCCCCTAGTCCTAGTATTTTTGGATAGAATAAACAAGTGATTCACATCTACCCATTCCACTCCGCTCATTATTTTATAGACCTCTATCTTATCTCCCCTCAGCCGTCTTTTCTCCAAGCTGAAGAGCCGTAGCTGCTTTAGCCTTTCCTCATAGGGAAGTCATCCCATCCCCTTTATCATTTTCGTCGCCCTTCTTTGCACCTTTTCTAATTCCACTATATCTTTTTTGAGATACGGTGACCAGAATTGAACACAATATTTCAGGTGCAGTCGCACCATGGAATGATACAAAGGCATTATAACATCCTCATTTTTGTTTTCCATTCCTTTCCTAATAATACCTAACATTCTATTTGCTTTCTTAGCCGCAGCAGCACACTGAGCAGAAGGTTTCAACGATGACACCTAGATCCCTTTCTTGGTCCTTGACTCCTAATGTGGAGGAGTGGCCTAGTGGTTAGGGTGGTGGACTTCAGTCCTGCGGAACTGAGTTCGATTCCCAGCACAGGCAGCTCCTTGTGACTCTAGGCAAGTCACTTAACCCTCCATTGCCTGCCGCATTGAGCCTGCCATGAGTGGGAAAAAGTGCGGGGTACAAATGTAACAAAAAAAAAAAACCTTGCATGACGTAGCTATAATCTGAAGAAGAGGCCCTACAAGCCTCGCTATAGGACTGAAAATGTTTCTGTAAAGTAGCAGCAGCAGCAAAAGACTGCTGAAATATCTGCGGAAGAAGTCAAGAGCTTAGCTTGTTTGGATTGGCATGGAAGAGGTAGAAATTATTTTTGTGTTGTTTCTATACAGTATCAGCCACTGGAAAGTGAAACAGACACATTTTCATGACCCACTGGCAGTGCAAAAACACCTATATTTTTTCTAAAGCAAATCCTGTTAAGCCATGAGCATCTGGAATGAACCCCTCCCCCTTCCCATAGGTTTATTATGCAGCAGTGCCCATCAACACATGGAGGGTAATTCTCTAGGAAAATGCCTATTTGAAGCCTACTCTGTACAGAAAAGTAGGCATGTGAATTTCTTTAGAGAACACTAGTGTAAGCCACTTTCACAGAAACTCTATAAATGGCACTGAAAAATTGCATGCACAAATGTAGGTGTGCACCCAATTTGCATGCACAATTTAATTGAACCAAATTCTATAAACAGCACCGAAAAAAAAATAACAACGCGGTAGGTGCCGTTTATAAAATGGCGCCTACCGCCTTGTTATTTTTTTTTCGGTGCTGTTTATAGAATTTGGTTCTTTATGTGCACTTACTTTGCAGGCGTGTATTCTGTAATCTGTAGGGGGCAATTCCACAATTGGGCATCTGCATTTAGGCACCCTGAGGCTGCATGGTAGGGGCCTATTTTCGAATGGAACCTGGGCACCCGAGCATAACCCAGTAGCGCTGTGCCTATCATTTCTGTGCCAGCCTTACACCAGTCCTATATAATAATTCTCACCACCAATATTAATTATGAAAAAATTCTTCCAAAGAAAAGAAAGGGAATTTTTGGGATTCAAAATCTGTATATTCCCAGATGTATCTAAAGACACCCAAAAAAAACAAAGGCAATTTCTATTGTTAAAACCAGGTGTGCTCAAGTTGGGGGCAACCTTTTTCTTACGATATCCTTGTAAGTGTATAGTATACCATCAAGCGGTTAAATATGTGTTTTTTGAATCAGTTCAACTTTCTGAATTTATTACAGCCAGAACTCCTTACAGGTTAGCTCTGAATGGACTAAAGACACAGATATTAGACCGGTTTAATTTTCCTTTGAATTTATCCAATTTAATTCTCCAAATAGTTAATCTTGGATCTACAATTGTGGACTTGAGTGTACCCAGTCAAGTAAATGTTTCTTTATTATTGTTATTAAGATGTTATTGATGAAGGTACCTTTTCTTGTTTCAAATATGATTGTTATAAATATTTGAAATTAATAAACAAATTTAAATATAATTCTCACCACCAACGTTCTAATCTGGGACTGCCTGTGTCCGTGGCTCCTGGAGTTGCTGAGCTAGGCTCCGTAGCCAGGATGATGTCACTAACAGCTGATTCCCAGGCAGGGGGAGGAGTAGGGAAACACGCTCCGCATGTTTCCCTACTCCTCCCCCTGCCTGGGAATCAGCAGTCAGTGCGCCACTCCCTGCCACTTCGGAGCAAGTGGGAGGGAGCAGCGTATCAAAAAACTACAAGCGCGGCACCTCAGAACCCCCCCCCTTGGCGCATCACCCAATCCCCCCCAGCACATCAAACACCTCATCCCCCCTACAAGCACATCAAACACCCTCTCCCCCCACCCGAAGCATATCAACCCCCCCCCCGGCGCATCAAACCCCATCGCCACTCGCAGATGCCAGTAGTAACGCTGTCCGGCCGCTGCTGCTTCTCCTGTTGAGGAGGAGGGGTTGCAGAGTCTGCGTTGTAAGACTCAGGCATTTGCGAATGATTTGGGCTGGGTTTAAAAACATTTATCGCTTCTTTTCTTTTTGTAGTGGCCGCTGCTGCTCAACAGGAGAAGCAGCAGCGGCCGGACAGCGTTACTACTGGCATCTGCGAGTGGCGATGGGGTTTGATGTGCCGGGGGGGGGGGGGGGGTTGATGTACTTCGGGTGGGGGGAGGGGGTGTTTGATGTGCTTGGGGGGGATTGGGTGATGCGCCGGGGGGGAGGGTTGCTGGACATGGGGGAGGGGAGGAGAGGGTCACTGGACATGGGTATCTGGAGGGGAAGGGAAGGGTCGCTGGACATGGGTAGCTGCAGGGGGGGCAGTGGGAGAAGAAGGTCGCAGGGGAGAGGGAGGTGGGGAGGGGGTCCTGAGACCAGAGAGGTGGGGGTGGGGAGGGGGGCCCTGCGAGAGTGGGGGTGGGGGCTCACACTCACTCACTCACTGTCTCTCACATACACTGTCTCTGACACACTCCCTGTCTATCACACTCTATCTCTCTGTCACACACACACAGTCTCACACACACACAGACACTCTGTCTCTCACACACTCTCTCTCGCACACAAACACACACGCACTCTGTCTCTGTCTCTCTTTCATTCTCTTTCTGACACACAAACTCCATCTCTCACACACAACTCTCTCTCAAACATACACACTCCGAGGAAAACCTTGCTAGCTCCCGCTTCATTTGTGTCAGAAACGGGCCTTTTTTTACTAATATTCTATAAGTTATGCACATAAGTGGAAACTCTGCCCATGTCCACCCCCCCCCCCCCCCTTGCAAATACCTGCTATGTAAGGGGCGCTTTTACCAAGCTGCGGTGAGAGGGGCCCTGCACTAGCAGGAGCCTGTGTTTTTGTCGTTTGCTGAGGCCCCTTTTACCACAGAGGGTAAAAAGGTCAAAAAAAGAAATGGCCATGCAGTAAGTTTGCCCTTGCTGTGCAGCCATTTCAGGGGCGCATTTGCTGTCACCCATTGAGATGGCAGTAAGGCCTCCCACGCTAACCCTGTGGTATCTGGACAGCGTGCAGCACTGCCCGATGACCACCAGGGTTAAATACGGAAATACATCTCTGTAGTCCCGGAAATGGCATGCGCTGGGGGGTTGGAATTACCGCCGGGCTGCTGTGGTAGCCCAGTAGTAGTTCCAGATTGGTGGGCGTCAACCCTGTAGTAGAAGGGCCCTTAAGTTGCACGAGTATTTGTACTTTAGACATTTACGCATACGGGGGGGGGGGGGGGTCCTAGATTCTTGAATTGCCCTTTATCCCCCAGATTCTATATATGGTGCTTTGAGATGTGCATGCAAATTTGGACACGCATTCAATTTGCGTACACAACTTGATTGATTAATGAGCCAATCAGTGCACCCAAGAGTTCCCACCGTCAAGCATTCTTTAAAGCTGAAAATAAAAGTCTATAATAGGGTATACAAATTAAGAGAGGTGAGGGAGGAGAGCAAGTAGGATGAAAGCAAACAGGCAGCTCTGTGTCCACTGGGCTGAAGAAAAGCAGTGACTGTGCAGGCTGGGCGCATGGAAGTAATAGCAGAAAGACGGGTCCGGCAGTGATGACAAGATGCTTACGGCTGCCCCAGACATCCCTTAAATTTTGCTTGCTGTGTATCACTGGTAAATGGCTGTCCATCCCTCGGAATGCACGTTTCAATGCAAAACAGCTCATTAGCATGCGATTCCCGGTGTCTGCTGCCACGAATGGTAAAAAGCCCGCAGACCCCCTTTGTGCATTTATCTCTGGATTCCCTGCTCGCTAAACTGGCTTGAACCAGTCAAAAACTCATGTTGCTGGCCCCGTAGGTTGTATGCCTCTCCCCCTGAAACGGGGCAAGATGAAAATGTCCTTCTTTTTAGACATGGGCGTTTCTTCCCATTCAGAAATCCCTATTGGACATCCTTCTTTTGGGCCCTCCCTAGTCCCACCCAAAACATTCCCACAACACGCCCCCTTGCTATTTGGGTGAACTGCAGTATGAAACTTCCGAATTCTGACTTTCCAAAATCAGGATTTGGATGTTTTTAGAAGATGGAGGTTTTTGTGGGGTTTTTTTTAAATCATTTTAAGACATCCATCTGCTTTGAAAATGAACACCTAAACGTCTCAGAGCTGGAGGTAAAGCATTCCAAACTTCTGGACCTTGACCCCAACTCATTTTGAGTTTCCCTTAATCTCAAATCCTTCAAAACAGGCAAACTTAAACACATCTTTTTACTTGATTATAAGTGCCTTTGAGGTGCATATAAGGGCTCATGTTCAAAAGAGAAAAATGTCCAAAAAGCGGCACAAAGCTGCAGATGAACATTTTGTTTCCCAAAATATCCATATTGCTATTTTGGAAACACATTTTAAAGTCATTTTTCTACGCAGTACATCTGTACTACATCCAAATCACGGGGGGGGGGGGGGGGGGGGGGGGGGGTTGGGGTCGTGTTGAGGATGGGGTTTGGGTGTTCCCAAAACTTGGACATTTTTCTGCCATAATGGAACAAAGCAAAAATGTCCAGGGCTAAAAGTTAGACATTTTGGTCTAAACTTGTTTCAATCACAAATAAGTCACCACTGGAGGGATTAAGGCATCCCTTACTCCCCCAGTGGTTACTGACCTCCTCCCTCTCCCCAAGAATGTGAAAGAAACAGTACATACCAGCAGGGGCGTAGCCAGACCTTGGCGGGAGGGGGGCCAGAACCCAAGGTGGGGGGGCACTGTTTAGCCGCCAACTCCCCCGCCACAACTGCAACCCCCCCCGCCGCCACAACCGCCTGCCCACCCCCCGCCCCGCCGCCACATCAGCTACCTTGTTTGCTGGCAGGGGTCCCCAATCCCCGCCAGATGTAACATAGTAACATAGATGAAGAGTCTTCTTCAGCGCCAGTCGACTCTGTCGCCTTCGTGGTGTGATCATCTGTTTCTAACTGTTACACTTGTGGTGGAAAGTGTGAGCCATCCAAAACCCACCAAAAACCTACTGTACCCATATATAGGTGATGCCTGCACCCATAAGGGCTATTGTAGTGGTGTATATTTGGATACAGTAGGCTTTTGGTGGGTTTTGGAGGGCTAACGGTCAGATCTTTTATGTGACATTCACTGCAGTGCCCCCTATGCTGGATTGTCTGTAGTGCCAGTCTACCAAGTATGCTGGCTTCTCCTACATCCCAATGGCTTGTTTTTGTGCATTTTTTCCTTGGACCTTTTTCTTTTTAATGGTCACAAAAGAAAAATGCACTGATCACAAAACGTCTACGAAATGTCTAGGAAATGGTCATTTTCGAAACAAAAAGTTGTTTTTCTGATTCGAAAATAGCCATGTTCGCCACTTAATTTTTGGACGGTTTTCAGCAAAACATCCAAAATCAGATTTAGACGTCATATTGAAAATGCCCCTTCCCATGATGCATAAGAACTAATATAGACTGACACCATTACATATAGGGGGAAATCTGTATAGATCATCTAAGGTCAGACACTAGGATGATGCATGCCAAGTGCCAATTCTATAATGTCTATTGTGCTCGCAATTGCAATTATAGAAATTGCTAGCTTAAGTCCACAGTAGCATTCAAAGGTTGATGTAAATATTTGTGCTGAACTGTACGCAGTTAGGCGTGTAACTGCTGATATCCAATAGCCTATAAAATCGACAAATCTTTATGTTAGAAAAGTACATGAAAGTAAGAAGAAAAGAAAATCGCTTTAGTTCTCAAATGTAGAGAGGTGTAGAAATCAAACAAAATAAAACATGGAAAAGAAAATAAGATGATACCTTTTTTATTGGACATAACTTAATACATTTCTTGATTAGCTTTCGAAGGTTGCCCTTCTTCCAGATCAGGTTCTACATGGAATGTTGCTACTCTTTGAGATTCTGTGTGGAATCTTGTCACTCTTTAGCATTCCGGAATCTTGCTGTTCTTTGGGGTTCTGCGTGGAACGTTGCTACTCTTTGAGATTCTGCCTGGAATCTTGTTACTCTTTAGGGTTCCAGAATCTTGCTATTCTTTGGGGTTCTACATTTAGAGAGGTGTGGTAGCCGTGTTAGTCCACTCTTAAAGGTTATCAATAGAAATCAAACAAAATAAAACATGGAAAAGAAAATAAGATGATACCTTTTTTATTGGACATAACTTAATACATTTCTTGATTAGCTTTCGAAGGTTGCCCTTCTTCGTCAGATTGGAAATAAGCAAATGTGGTAGCAGTTAGTATATATAAGTGAAACATCCAAGCATTACTTTGACAGTCTGACAGGGTGGAAGGGAGGGGGTGGGGTGGGGTGGGTAGGAGGTATGCATGGGAACATCAAAGCATTTCATTGATATTCTAACAGGATGGGGGTGGGTAGGTGAGAGGAGGGTGATAAACAGAGAAATACAATTTTATGGTTTATAATGGGCTAGAAAACCCAGATCTTTGTTAAGTCCTGTCTGTTGGGTATCAAAATATTCAATCATTCTGACTTCAAAGGTCTTATGTTCCTGTATTGTTTTAAAGTTACCTTTCAGGATTCTAACGTTCTCAAATGTAGTAACTGAAAAGGTAAGGGAAAGGAGGTTAGCCTTCATAAATTACAAGAGATTGCAGAAAGAGAGAGACAGGTAATACCTAGAAAAGCTAAGAGAAACTTGAAAAGCTGTCTGGAAAGCAAAGATGCAAATGGAAGAAAAGACAGCCAGTATGATATAATTTGGGCAAAAAACATTTTCTTAGATATGCAAATGATAGTAGGAAGTGCCATAATGACATTGTGAGGCTCAAAGGTGAAGGGGAGGAGTCTGTAGAAGCTGATAAGGATAACGCTGAACTGTTTAACAATTATTTCTGTTCTGTGCTCACGGATGAAAGGCCGGGGGTAGGACTACAGAAAATAAATGCTAATGGAATGGATGTATGGTGGATCAGGACCGATTCACAGAAGACTCTGTTCATGAGGAGCTAGCTAAACTAAAAATAGACAAAGCAATGGGGCCTGATGGGATACATCCGAGGGTACTCGCTTGGACTATTGCAATTTGCTTCTCACTGGTCTTCCACTCAGCCATCTCTCTCCTCTCCAATCTGTCCAAATTTCTGCGGCACGACTTGTTTTCCGCCAGAATTGTTATACCCATACTAGCCCGCTCCTCAAGTCACTTCACTGGCTTCCTGTCCGCTTCCGTATTCAGTTTAAACTTCTCGTACTGACCTTTAAATGCATCCACTCTGCAGCCCCCCATTACCTCTCCACTCTCATCTCTCCCTACATTCCTCCCTGTGAACTCTGCTCGCTTGACAAATCTCTCTTATCGTCCTCCTTCTCCTCCACTGCTAACTCCAGGCTTCGTTCCTTTTCCCTCGTGGCACCTTATTCCTGGAATAGACTTCCTGAGCCTGTACGTCTAGCTCCATCTCTACCTGTTTTCAAATCTATGCTGAAAACCCACCTTTTCACTGCTGCTTTTAGCTCCTAGCAACAATTGCCCTCCCCTTGTCCCTTCCTCCCAGGGGTGTGCTGGTAAATTTTTAACAACAGGCTCTTTCTCCGGACGTAGCCAGCTCTGCAGTTGGAAGGGCCAGGGGTGGCAGGGTGGGGGGGGGGGGGGAGCAACACTTGCCTATCTCGCCTCCCTCCCTTCGTGCGGGCACGCTAGGCATACCTTTGCTGGCAGCCAATAAATGGACTGCCACCACTCCCAACGTCTTGCTCTGAGCAGCATGCTTGGAACTTCTCTCACATGCTCGAGAAGTCCCAGCCTGCTGCCCAGAGCTGGAAACAAGGAGCGGGGAGCAGCAGTAGTCTATTTACTTGGCTGGTAGGGCTCAGCATCCCCACCAGCAAAGTAAAAGATAATTCAGCAGGGGGCCCAAGCCCACATTTTGGGAGCCAGTTGTTAAAGTAGCCATGGAGGGCCCTACTTTAACAACCGGCTCCCAAAATTCTTAAAAACTTAACAACCGGCTCTTGCGAGCCTGT
This sequence comes from Microcaecilia unicolor, assembly GCF_901765095.1. Classification (NCBI taxonomy): domain Eukaryota; kingdom Metazoa; phylum Chordata; class Amphibia; order Gymnophiona; family Siphonopidae; genus Microcaecilia; species Microcaecilia unicolor. The sequence continues at coordinate 348,240,575 of NC_044035.1, read as the reverse complement.
GAGAGCCTGCTCCAGCATACCACTGCTTCCTCCCTTCTCACTCATTACTTCCCTCACCCATAACTGTCTTGTTTGTCTGTATTACTTAGATTGTAAGCTCTTTTGAGCAGGGACTGTCTCTTTGTGTCAGGTGTTCAGCGCTGCGTGCGTCTGGTAGCGCTATACAAATGCTAATAATAATAATAATAATAAGTTCTGGCAGCTCCATTGTCTGACCTTTTGAATGCTTTCTTAGAGTCCGAAATGATCCCGGAGAACTGGAGAAGGGCAAATGTGGTCCCTCTGCACAAGAGCGGAAGTAAGGAGGAGCTTGGGAATTACAGGCCTGTTAGTCTGACCTTAGTGGTGAGTAAACTAATGAAAACACTTCTAAAGCAGAAGACTGTGAGGTTTCTAGAACTGAATGAACTGCGGGACCCGAGGCAGCATGGTTTCGCTAGAAGGAGGTCTCCTCAGACAAATCTGATTGATTTTTTTTTTTGACTGGGTGACCAAACAGTTGGATATGAGAGGGGCACTAAGCGTGGTATACTTGGATTTTAGCAAAGCCTTTGACACAGGGAACTGATAAATAAACCGAGTGCCCTTGGTATGGACCCTAAAGAGACTGACTGGTTAAAAACTGGTTGAATGAAAGGAGACAGAAAGTAGTGACAAATGGAATTTGCTGTTATCAGTGATGTGCGGCAGGGATCTGTCCATGGGCCAGCAATTTTTAACATCTTTGTGAGTGATCTTGTGGAAGGACTTTCTGGTAAGGTTTGTCTCTTTGTAGATGATGCCAAACTGTAGCAGGGTAAACACCCCAGAGGGTGTAGATAGCATGAGGAGGGATCTAGTGAAGCTTGAAGAATGGTCCAGAAATTGGCAACTAAAGGGATCCAAGATGGCCGCACTCCATTAAGACGCTGCAGGTCGGGATCTTACCTCTGAAATAATGCCTAAACGTCGAGGGAGAGTAGCGGCTAGAGCTTCCCCGCTACCCCCCTCCATTGCCTGGTACTATTGACCGATTCTTTAGACCGCCGGGTCTTGCCTCTCTAAGCGGGATGTCGCCAGCTAGGAATGCCATTGAACTGGAGACTTCGGCTTCCCTTGGCCTCGATGTCACACTAAGCCCCGCTACGCGTTCACCACCTCCCCAGCCGATTGGCGCGAGTTCTTTCCTCCTCGAATCGACAGGGTCTACCCCGGAAGGTAGAGAGGGCCATGTAGAGCGTCGATTGGAAGCACAGTTAACAACGGAGAAGGGAACGGAGGGCATTTTGTCCAATGTGACGCCGCGGAGTGAGGGGAGAGGAGCTGAGGAACAGAGTTGGATTCCTGAGCTGACTTCCACAAGGTTTGAAATTCCTAAAGCGTTAGTAGAAAAACCAAAGGAAGTGACATTAGATACTTTATGGGATTTGGTGTCTAACTTGGGACAAATTTTTCTTAAGCAAAATAATGAGACGTTACCAAGATTAAAATCTTTGGAGACTGATTTTCAAAAAAAAGAAGAGGAGTTTAAAGATCTGGAAGACAAATTTGGAAAATTAGAGGAAAAAGTTGATAAAAAAATTTCGAATTTTGAAGTAATTCAATCTACGATGATAAAAGATTTGACCAGTCTTAGGATGAAGACTGAAGTGTTTGATAACTATACTAAAAGACATAATTTAAGATTTGTCAACTTTCCCAGAGTACAAAATGTAACTCCTCAGGAAATGTTAAAATGCTATTTGCGTGAGATCTTGGATATTCCTGAACAGAATCTTCCACCCTTTACCTTGGTCTATTATATTCCTGGGAAAGACCTGAATCGGATGCCTGATAAACCAATAGACATTTCTCTTTTGCTTGAAACTACTGACTCTGAACTTGCCTCAGCCGTCACTTTGGTGGCGACTGTGGCATTATTGCCAGATAAGAATTGGATATTCCGCAGGTTTTTCCGTAATAAAGAAAAGCCTTTTTTAGGGTTTAAAATTCTCCTGTTTCCAGATGTCTCTAAGGAGACTAGACGGCAGAGGAAACAATTCTTACTCCTAAAGCCTGAAGTTTTGCACTTGGGGGGGGGGGGGGTACCTTTTTTTTAAGATACCCCTGCAAGTGCATAATAAGGCTTGGGGGGAAAAAATATGTATTTATGGAACCTGCTCATGTATCTGCACTATAAATATAGCCTCAGCAAAATTAGATAAACGATAAAGAAATTAGGCAACCCCACTTAATGTAGTGCGATATCCAGTTATATTTTCTTTTTCTGTTGTTTGTTCCCAGTATTTTTCCTACATTTTGGATTCCTGATTTATGGACTTGAGTGTCAATTTCTTATGAAGAGTGAATTATTTTACTTTTCTTGATTAAGTTTTTCAGAGAAAGATTTATGCATATGTATGATACTTCCTAAACAAGATGTTTCTTGTAATAATTTGAATAATTGAATAAATAATAAATAAATAAATAAATAAAATAAATTGGCAACTAAGATATAATGGTAAAAAACGCAGGATCAAGAACTTGGGTTGCAAAAATCCAAGGGAATGGCACGGTATAGGGGATGAAGTGCTTCTGTGTACAAAAGAAGAGTGGGACTTGGGGGGTGATTGTTTCTGATGATCTTAAGGTGGCCCAATAGGCAGAAAAGGCGATGGTCAAAGACAGAAGGATGCTCGAGTGCATAAGGGGAGGAATGGCCAGCAGGAATAAAAGAGCTGATAGTAACCAATTGTCTTTGGTGAGGCCTCATTTAGAATACTAGTCTGTGTGCAATTCTGGAGACTGCAAACAGGATGGAGTTGGTCCTTAGGATGGCTACTAAAATGGTATGGGGACAGACTTATAGACCTCAATATGTGGAAGAAAGGCAGGAGGGGATATGAGACATTTAAATGTCTCCATGGCATTACCATACAGGAGGAAAACTCTGGAATGAGAGGGCATAGGATGAAGTTAAGAGGTGATAGGCTCAGGGGTCATCTAAGGAAATACTTTGTCACGGAAAGGGTGGTAGACTCGTGGAGTAGCCTCCTGTTGGAGGCAAAGACTGTGTCTGAATTTAAGAAAGCATGGGACAGGCATGCAGGATCTATTAGGGAAAGGAGAAGATAGTGGATAGTGTTGATGGGCAGACTGGATGGGCCATTTGGCCATTTCAAATCTATGCTGAAAACCCACCTTTTCACCACTGCTTTTGGCTCCTAGCTACTACTCATTTGCCTCCCCTTGTTCCTTCTCACCCAATACTTCCCGCACCCTTAATTGTCTTGTCTTAATTGACTTAATTGTCTTAATTACCTTAATTGACATCGCCCTTAATTGTCTTCTGTCTGTATTACTTTTTAGATTGTAAGCTCTATTGAGCAGGGACTGTCTCTCTATGTCAGGTGTTCAGCGCCGTGTGCGTCTAGTAGCGCTATACAAATGTTAATAATAATAATAATTATTATTATCTGCCATCATGTTTCTATATGCACAGGTGCTAGGCGTGACCCTGACCCACTGTTGCCCCATTGCCCACATTCCCTTTACAATTGTACAATAGATTTTGCATGTTTAATTTATTTAATATCAACTAAGAGCAGTTATTAACTACTAAATAGTGCCATATATAGTCAATAATTCATAGTTAAAGGCTGGTGTTTGGGTGGTGGGGCTAGTTCTGGGCAAGACTTCTATGGTCTGTGTCCTGAAAATGGCAGATACAAATCAAGGTAAGGTATACACAAGAAGTAGCACATATGAGTTTATCTTGCTGGGCAGACTAGATGGACCGTGCAGGTCTTTTTCTGCCGTCATCTACTATGTTACTATGTTAACACCTAATAGCAGTTAATTATTAAATTAAGTTATGTGCAGAGGTGACACTATTATATAATCTGCATTAAGCATAAAATATGGTTTGCAAGATTATAGAATTAGGGAGTAGTATCTTTAAATAATAATTTAATTTGGGCTCCTATCAGAAGCCAATGTAGTATAAGCAAAAATGAGGACTTCTGCCTACTCTAGACCCTCCATAAGACATAAGCATCGCCACACTGAGACAGATCAAAGGTCCATCTAGCCCAGCACCCTATCTCCGACAGTGGCCAATCCAGGTCACAGTCACCCAACAAGATCCACGGAGCAAAGCATTTTCTACTGCTTGTCCCAGGAATAGTGGATTTTTTCCTACGTCCATTTAATAACATTCTATGGCCTTTTCCTTCAGGAAGCCGTCCAAACCTTTCTTAAACTCTGCTAAGCTAACCGCCTTAACCACATTCTCCGGCAACGAATTCCAGAGACGAATTACGTGAGTAAAGAAAATTTTTCTCTTATTTGTTTTAAACTTACTGCACTCCAGTTTGTCGCATGCCCCCTTGTCCTAGTATTTTTGGAAAGCGTAAACAGACGCTCCATATCTATCTTGTCCACCCCACTCATTATTTTACAGACCTCTATCATATCACCCCTCAGCCGCCTTTTCTCCAAGCTGAAGAGCCCCAGCCGCTTTCGCCTTTCCTCATAGGAAAGTCGTCCCATCCCCTTAATCATCTTCGTCGCCCTTCTCTCTGCACCTTTTCTAATTCCACTATATCTTTTTTTTTTTTTTGAGGTGCGGCGACCAGAATTGAACACAATAATCAACTTAGCTGCTGTATTAGTGCTAAATTTTGCAGTCTTCGTAAATGTTGATCTGGAAGGCCTAAGAGAGTAATCCTGCAGTAATCGAAACGAGATGGAATTGTTGATTGAGCATTTTTAGCAGGCAGGTTCCTGCTAGCAATTTTCACCTCATTTCTAACAAATCCTGCAAGAACAGCAATGAGAGCTAGAAAAAAAAAATGGCAAAAACCTTTCCAGCCCCCTCAGTCCTTTAATAAAACACTGCTGTTTTAGTTTTCACATGTGGACCCCTAAAGCAAGGGTTGCCCTCTCCTTGCCCTAAGGGTTTAAGAAATAGCATCTTGCCCAGTGCTCCATTTAAACCAGGGCTGGCAAGAAATCACAAGAATTCACAGATCTGTGAACTCCTCCCAGTGGATAGTGGAAACCATGACAAGCCCTAGTGATTCTCAGGCCCGTAAAGGAGAAAAACTTCAGGCGTATCACATTCAGGTTTGTTTTACCTGGTACAGGTCACATCACATAGTAAATCATGACATTCATAATAATATTCATAGCGTTGCTATTTTTTCATTAAGCTTTTATTGGTCTCAAAACATACCCAGCTGTCCTTATACAAACAACTTCCAGACATAAATCCAGTGAATGACACCATTGTCCATTTTTCATATCAACTATAAACCCACATCCCCGTCAGAGTATCCACCCATCCCCCCCCCCTCCATCTTCCTCCCCCAGCTTCCCAGTTCTGAAACCTACAAGTAGCGAGCGGGTGAGTGGGGTACATCGGATCCCCCCACCACAGAACTGCTATGACGTAGTTTTTAGAGTTAGAAAAGCAAAAAATATTTTATTCCATACAGAGCATACATTTTTTTACAAGAACATTACAAGGAGAAATAAAGAAAAATCTAATCTAAATATCCTAATTCAGGTGGTGTTGCAAGCATCATCAAAGGGAAGGTAAGTTTCAAAAGCGTTTTCAAGGGTAAAGTGCCGCTTTACCTGTGGAAATGGAGGTTTTTATTTTGTTTTTAAATAAAACTGTCTGCCCTCGGTTTGAGGAAAGTTGTACATGTACAGCCAATGTGCATAACTTTGTCTGAAGCCTGCAGGTGGGTTTGGGGTGGAATTTGAACTCGACATGATTTTCCGAAGCATGCAACTATTTTACCTAGGAAAAATGCAATGTGCCAGATGGACGGTGTATAGTTTTTAGTTTATTAAGGTTTGCTGTACCCGCCATGACTAACTCGTAGATCTATGCGGTATACCAAAAAAAAAAAAAAAATCCAACACAATGCAAAAAAAAAAAATGGAAAGGAACTGCAATAATTGAAAAGAAAGTAAATTAGATTATAGCCAGAACACTCATACCAAACCACAGAGGGTAAAGGGTAGGATAAATAGGGGGAACACAGAATCAATAGATGCCAGAGAAGGGAGGAAGGGAGGGGGAAGGAAGATGGGAGTACTTTGGAGAGAGCCTACAGATCAGATCAAATCCAGACTAAGGGAGACTAAAGACCCAAGTCTTTAGTTTGGTTTTAAAGCTATTGAAAAAGGAGTCAGTACGGTTATCCAGAGGGAGAAAAGTTCCAGAACGATGAGGCTGCAAAGAAGAAAGAACAACGTCTGGTGAATTATAACTGAGCAAGTTTGTAAAGTTATATGCACAGATTTGGGGGGGTTATTTTCAAAGTGACTGTCCATGTGTGCTTTCTGTTTGAAAATACGGCAGAATCCACACGCATGCACTTTTTTTTAATGCTGTCATTTGTACAGTTATCCCCTTGAGAGGGGAATTTTCAAACTGCTAACGTTTCTGCAGAGTCCACAGATATTTTCGACTTCTCCCAACCCCTGACTTTGTGCCAATTTTAAAGTAAAAATGCATCCATAATTTCACTTTGAAAATTGCCAGAGAAAAAAATGCCCATAGAGACCTGCACCTGCTTTTTTTTGGGGGGGGCACCTTCTACAGGTATAATATATGTATCATTTTGAAATACAAAACCATATTGGGTTCTCCTCAACCTTCCACTAGAATTGGATAAAAGGGAGTGTTGTTGTCAAACGGAGTATACTTCTACCTGCGCACGAAGGACTAGATTCTATAAAAGGCACCTAAAAAATTGTCGCTAAAAAAATAGCACTTAGCGCTATTCTAGAAACTGTGCTTAAACTTAGGCGTGGTTTATAGAATAGCGCTGAGCAGGGGCATAGCTACGTGGGGTCACGGGGCATGGACCCCCGCAGATTACACCCTGGCCACCCCCAACATTTGACGCCACCACATCAGGTACCTTGTTTGCTGGCGGGGGTCCCCAATCCCCGCCAGCTGAAGAGTCTTCTTCAGTGCAGTCAACTCTGGCACTTTCGTTGTGTGATCATCTGTTTCTGACGCCTTACGTCCTGAACCATGCATGTAGCCCCGTGCAGGACGTAAGGCGTCAGAAACAGATGTTCACAAAACGAAGGCGCCGTCAACCGGCGCTGAAGAAGACTCTTTGGCTGGGATTGGGGACCCCTGCCAGCAAACAAGGTACCTGATGCGGCAGCAGGTTGGGCGGGGGGGGGGTTGCGGTTGCGGTTGCGGGGGGGGGTCCAAACTGGTGGTGGGGGGTTGGTGGCGGGGGAGGCGGCTAAACAGTGCCCCCCCACTTCGGGCTTTGGCCCCCCTCCCGCCGAGGTCTGGCTACGCCCCTGGCGCTGAGTGCCGGGAACAGCGATTACATGTAGGCGTGACCATCTACACCAATGAAAAAGTGCTAGAAATTCCTGTGCATAAATTAGGCACAGATCTCCCTAATTCTATAACAAGGTGCATAAATTGCAGGAACGCCCCTGACCCGCCCATGCTCCTCCTATGGTCATGCCCTCTTTTCAGGTCCGTGCACTAGAATTCACCCACCTCTTTATAGAATGCACCCAAAAGATGAGTAAATTCTAATTTTTGCTAATTAGTGCCGATAATTGCATATCACCCAGTTGTCAGCGCTGATTGGCTCATTAGTCAATTAAGTTGCATTTGCAAATTGGACACATGCCCAAATTTATGCACATAGAACAGCAAGCAGGTCCCTGGAGTAGTCTACTGGTTGGTGCAGTGCACACTAGAGAAGGGGGCCCAGGCCTATATCCCACTACCTGCTACACTTGTGGTGGAAAGTGTGAGCCCTTCACACTCACCAAAAACCTACTATGCCAACATATAGGTGACCCCACCAGCCATAAGGGCTATTGTAGTGGTGTACAGTAGGTTTTTTTTTTTTTTTTTTTTGGGGGGGGGGGGTTTGGAGGGCTGAGCATACAATATAAGGGGGTAAGATGTGTACCTGGGAGCTTTTATGTAAAGTCCACTTCAGTGCCCCCTAGAATGTCCCACTGCTCTCCTGGGATGTCCGGTTGGCCAGTCTACTAAGAATGCTGGATCCTTCTACATCCCGTTTAGCGTTTCTTTTTTTTCAGAACTTTGACACGGCGTTTAGGAGCGTTTTCAAAGTCTTCTACAAATGCTTGTTTTTGACCCCTGAGGCAGATGCTATTGAGTGCCGAAACACGGCTCGTATCGGGACCATCTCATTAAAGATGGTACCACTGGTTCCAGTTCTGAAGGCCCTTTTGTGCTTTTCTGTGCGGAAAGAAAAGATAAAATCCAAGAAAACAGGAGGAGCCTCCACGGAGAATCAAAGCAAAACAGCAAAAGTAGAGGCTGACAAATGTGCAAACCAATAGGGAGATAATATCAAGAATATTCATATCAAGGACCCGACACGGTCCGTGTTTCGGCGCCAAAGCGCCTGCCTCAGGGGTCACAAACAACTTTCTACAAAAAAACAGGACAAATTAAACATTTTTTTAAAAACATCATATTAAGAGATATCAAATAATATATCTGCCTTTATGAAATATATAGCCAAACATATATGGACATTCATAATAGTATTGCACATCTGTAGATTTATAACAATAAATTATATGAAAATTTTTTTTAAATTCATAATATATTATAAAGATGTAGGCAGATATTATGGACAGAGAAACACCAAACAAATAAAAAGTAATAACTATCAAATAATGGCTGATAAGCGAAAGACATAGGTCAGGCTGATGAAACATCGACGTATCTACATATATATTTATCCTGATCTTATGGTGAAAAATACATTTATACAACTTGAACAAAAAATAATATTTTGAAACATCATGATCCGATATTGTTTAAAACTACATTATATTTACGTATTAATTATAAAAATATAAAAACATAAAGGAATCCTCCTCAGAAGGAAGGGATCCCCAGAAGCTTAGCCGGCGGTGGGAGGCAGGGCTGGTGGTTGGGAGGTGGGGATAGTGCTGGGCAGACTTGTACGGTCTGTGCCCGGAAAAAGACAGGTACAAATCAAGATAAGGTATACACAAAAAATGATACACGAATTTATCTTGTTGGGCAGACTTGGTGAACCGTGCAGGTCTTTTTCTGCCGTCATCTACTATGTTACTATGTTACATTATATTTACGCATTAATTATAAAAATAATTCAATGAAATAAAGTCAGACCTCTGAGAAGAAGCTGATTGGCTTGAATAAATCCTTTATGTATACACGTGGTTATAAAAACAAGTTAATCCATTGTAAAGGGATAAAAAAAAATTTTTAAGATACTTCAAAAGGATAAAGTTCACTGTTAACTGTTGAGCAACTTGTAAATAGGAACAACAAACATTGTTTGAAATATCTGTACAAAGCAAACACCCACAGAAGGTGAGCTCTCCACAGGAAAACCAACGAAAGGCAAAACACACAGTGGATCCAAAAAAAAGGTCCTCTCACAATGAGTGTCTTCCTGAACAAGGTCTTTATTAACAGTAGCAGAATTGACCCGACACGTGACGTGTTTCGGCCGTGAGGCCTGCGTCAGGGGTCTATAAAATAATATACATAGAAATGCATAAAAATACGAATATAATTAAAAACATGAATAAAAACATGAACATACAAATAAACTTTTTTATACATGTTTAAAACATTAAAACATCAGAATGAAAAATGAAAAGTATGTATAATAAAAATGAGAGGAATATGAATATATACATTTAAATCAATGAGGAAATAAACTTATCCACACGGAGATAATGAGGACAGGGAATAAAATACAATACACAACATTATATGATATCAAAATAGAGAACATACCTAGTGTTATCTGTAGAAAAAAGTGCCTTGTAGGTCAGATGAAAAAATAGGACTAAAACTGCTAAAAGCGATATCTATAATAAATATGAAAAGCAATGAAATAAATACATACTGGGTGTTATCGTTGTCAGCTCCAACTAGCAGTGTATTAGGCGCCCCATTGTTTTCACTATAGACCCCTGACGCAGGCCTCACGGCCGAAACACGTCACGTGTCGGGTCAATTCTGCTACTGTTAATAAAGACCTTGTTCAGGAAGACACTCATTGTGAGAGGACCTTTTTTTTGGATCCACTGTGTGTTTTGCCTATCGTTGAAATATCTGTATGCAAATGCCAGAAGCCTAAGAAATAAGATAGGAGATTTAGAATATATTGCACTAAATGAAAAAATAAATATAATAGGCATCTATGAAAAAAGAAGATAACCGATGGGACACTGTCATACCATGGTACAAATTATATTGCATTGATAGGGTGGATCCAACTGATGGAGGGTTAGCGTTATTAGACTAAAGATTCTGCAGGACACACAACACATCTTAGCGAGTTGTGCTTGTAAATCTCAATGCCAGTTAGTGCTGATAATTATCCAATTAACAGCACTGATTAGCTAGTTAACCAATTAAGTTATATACTTTGTTATAGAATACGCTTCGGTTTCCGTGTGGATTTTCAGGCTCCATATACAGGATCAGGGGTTGATACTGGACATAAGCACGTAAATTATAGTACTGTATAACTTACATGTGTGTGATTTTCTATATTAGACAGATTTTTTAAGATGAATGTTTATGTATATGCAAATGTGTGAATGGGCAGTTACTAGAAATGAAGCCTTAAGATTGGGGCCATCACTCAGAAGTTTCAAATTTGTGTAAATTCAACCCTCTATTAATGCATGTCACCTGGTATCCAATATACGTGTATGTATTTCTTTAGGCACATTCAGTAAATGTGTCTGGAACTCAGATGGAATATATTCCAGTATCCTTGAGGGAAAGGTTAAATAAGGTACGCGCTGTATATTTTTAACACTGCAGGCAGTGGGGAACAAGGGGACTTTCAGGTCTATAGGCGTCCGAAGAATGTACATCCTTGTACTTTACTCTTTCAGCTTCCTGCGTAGTTTTTTTTTCCTTTTGGTTCAGATCTGTGCTAGGTTGAGGGTTGGCTGGCTACACAGACATCTTTCTTATGATTTTGCCTGTGCCACATCCTGACTTCAGGATATATTACACCAAAACCGTTTAATGTCCATAACTTATAACTTGTAAGAGGGGGAGGGGGTTGTAGGTGCCCTTTCCCTTATTTGCATTGCTAAATACAGCCAGATGTGAGGCACTTAACACCTTGCATCTGTTTTTAACCTGCGTGAAAAGGTAAGTGTGCAATAGAGTACTTATGTTACCTGGGCCCAGATGCATTAAAGACGTCGGTAATTCCGTTCCCTACCGATTCCATAGCGACTCGGTAGGGAACGGGAATGCATCAACGATAGGGAATGCAAATGAGCTACTCGTTGTAGCTCACTTGCATTCTCTAGTCCTTCGGTACCTGAGTCGGAGAATCGGGACGTCCCTTTAGATTAGGCTCCTCTTTCCTGGTCTCTTCAGCCAATCAAAGTGGGCTTAGCTGGGCTGTTGTCAGCGAAACGCGCTCTGATTGGCTGAAGAGACCAGGAGAGGAGCCTAATCTAAGGGACGTCCCGATTCTCCGGCAACCAGGAAAAATATAAAAGTTTTGCTGTGGAGGGGCGGCGAAGACAAAATAGAAGGGGGGAAAAAAACACCAGCGCCCGGCAGAGCTAAAAATAAATGCGAAAAAAAGACGTCTCTCAGAAGCGCAGGGAGAGTGCGTCCTTAAAGGACGCCCCTCACATGTGCTCCCTGCTTTTTTTTTTTTCTTTTTTACCTTTTTTGGGGCCCTTTTCCTTTCCGATTCCCTCACAGGAGCCCTAACGAGAGGTCAGACATCTCGTTAGGGTTCCTACGGTAAGGGAATCGGAAAAACGGTAGTGCATCTCATTATAATAGCTTTTCAATCATTTGCATTCCGTTTTCGTTGCCTGCTACCGTGGCAGGGAAAATGCCCTTAGTGCATGCCCGGGGTGAACTACTTGCGTTTAAACTGGCTGGAACCAGTTTAAAACGCAAGTTGTGGGCTCGTTAGGTTTTGTGCATCTGGGCCTGATGTCTAGAAATGAGAAATGTTTACATTCATACCTACTTCTCCTAGTGTAAGAATGTGATTGGTTATTGCGAGTTAACCAGCAACAGTCCAGAACCGAGCCTATTAACAGTATAAGTTCAGCAAAAAAAGGGGAAAAAAAAACGGGGGGAAAAAGACCTCAGGAAAACGTGGCACACAGCAAAATTGCTGGAATGCCTCCAAACTTGGACGTCACGATACAAATTCTTTAATCATTGGTCTGAAAACCCCCCCCGATCTAACCTATGTGTGGAATTTAACAGCGTTACTGCTTTTTATTTGTTTTAAATTTGCTTAAGTGTGCTTAAAAACCATAGTTTTTAAGCACAACTCACGCATCCAACTTCTCCTACGAAGCGCACAAATATGGAATGGACTCCCGCATGCAGTGAAAGCAATACACGACATACCTAAGCTTCAGGAAATCATTGAAAAACCCACCTCGTTCAAAAAGCTTATCCCCACTGATCCAACAAAAATCCCCAAACCCAGCAACACAGATCACTTACGATCATACTGGACAATTTATTATCCTCGACCTCATGACGCCTGAATCACTTCTACCTTTGACTATAACACAACCTTGTATTTGATTATCAACCGTATGGCAATCGCTATACGATACTTTGTAGACACATTGAGCCTGCAATAGGTGGGGAAAACGTGGGGGCGTCTGTGCGGCGTCTGTGCTCAGTCCTGAGGGAGTTTCAGATTCGGCATGCAGCCATTTGATGCGTAGAAGAAATGTGGATGGTGGTTCCTCCTGAGGAAGATTTGTGAAATGCGCTGCCTGCATTGGGGAACCGGCACAATATGAAACAGATATGGTGGACTGTTGAGTCAAGTCATGGAGCACACAGCACTTGTATTTTGATGCATACAGATGATCGGATGGCAGTGCATTTAGCCAGCCAAAGGAGGGGCAATAGACACATAGAGGGGCATAATAGAACGAAAACGTCTATCTCCATGGCGTTATCTCCAAGAACGGGTCCGTGAAGGGGCAGACCGAACCGTATTTTCGAAAAAAAATAGACGTCCATGTTTTATTCGACAATTTGTGAGCTGGGCGTTTTTGTTTTTTCAGTGATAATGGAAAATGAAAGCGCCAGCTCAAAACGAATAAATCCAAGGCATTTGTTCGTGGAGGGGGCCAGGAGTTGTGAGTGCACTGGTCCCCTTCACATGCCAGGACACCTAGGGAGCACGTTTTACAAAAACAAAAAAAAAGGTAAAAGAGCTCCCAGGTGCATAGCACCCTTCCCTTGTGTGTTGAGCCCCCCAAATCCCCTCAAAAAAACCCACTGCCCACAAGTCTACACTATTACTATAGCCCTAAGGGGTGAAGGGGAGCACCTACATGTGGGTACAGTGGTTTGGGGGGGCGGTTTGGAGGGCTCCCATTTACCAGCACAAGTGTAACAGGTGGGGGGGGGGGGGGGGGGCCTGGGTCCACCTGCCTGAAGTCCACTGCACCACCTAATAACTGCTCCAGTGACCTGCATACTGCTGCCAGGGAGGTGGTATGACATTTGAGGGTGAAAATAAAAAGTTGTGAAATGGCATATTTTGTGGTGGGAGGGGGTTTTGTGACCACTGGGGGAGTCAGGGGAGGTCATCCCGATTCCCTCCAGTGGTCATCTGGTCATTTAGGGCACTTTTGGGGGCCTTATTCGTGGAAAAACAGGGTCCAGGAAAAGTGCCCTAAATTCCTCGCTAAAAAACGCATATTTTTTCTTCCATTATCGGCGAAAGGCGCCCATCTCTGATCCGCCCGATACCACACCCCAGTTTCCGCCTTCACCACGCCTTTGACACGCCCCATCAACTTGTCCGCATCCGCGACGGAGTGCAGTTGAAAACGTCCAAATTCGGCTTTCGATTATACCGCTTATTCGTTTTTGGGAGATAAACGTCTATCTCCCGATTTGGGGTCGCAATATAGGCGTTTTTCTTATTCAATTATAAGCTGGATAGTGTTTTTCTACCGGAGAGCAGTCATCCAGCGGTTTAAGTGTAAACACGATTACAGCGACCAAGCGGAAGGCATGGCGTCTGTAGGAAAGGACTATTCAGCTGGCAGGACTGAGCTCTGGATCCTTTGTGTATGATGTAATGTATTAGTACTGCAAAATATATGTAAATAAGAAACAGCATTAGTATGCAATTTAAAATGTAAAAACAGTTGGTTTGTTTTCAAATACAGGTGGTGCAAGGTGAGTGGAGGAATGAGTGTGTGAGGTTTTAGCATTAGGTAGCAGTGCTAGAGTGGTTAGTGAGCATTGCAATACAATAAAATGTTTTTGTAATATGAAAACTACTGGAGTCTTTGTAATAGGTATAAATGTAAGAAATAAATAAATAGTTGCAAGCTCAAAACACTCCGTTAAATCGCAGTATGAAAAAAAGAGAAAAAAGCAACATAGCTGGCTCGGCAAAACTGCATGCAGCGTCTTAGGCAGGCATCCGCACCCGACGGACCCGTTTCGCTGTGGGGCTTCTTCAAGGGATAAGGACGCCGAAAACCTGGCTGATGATCGCTGCTCCAGTTCTGTAGAAGAACTCAAAAAATCCGCCCCTCTAAAGGCTCAGGGCTCTGCTGCTGCATCAGAAAAGTTTTCAACAAAATGATGGACCCACTAGCAAGGACAGTCAGGAAGTATTTTTTCACAGAGAGTGGTAGATACTTGGAATGCCCTCCCGCGGGAGGTGGAGATGAAAACGTAGCAGAATTCAAGCATGCAAGGAATCCTGTGCAGAAGGAATGGATCCTCAGAAGCTTAGCCGAGATTGGGAGGCGGGGCTGGTGTTTGGGAGGCGGGGCTAGTGTGGGCAAGACTTCTACGATCTGTGTCCTGAAAATGGCAGATACAAATCAAGGTAAGGTATTCACAAGAAGTAGCACATATGAGTTTATCTTGTTGGGTAGACTAGATGGACCGTGCAGGTCTTTTTGCCGTCATCTACTATGTTACTATACTATGTATGTTACTAGCAATAAATGGCTTCAACCCATTTATTTACGCTGATGATGTGTCCATCTAAATACCATTCAATCAAAACACGATAGAAATTAACAACTTGATAACTCATGGACTGAACATTTTGGAATCGTGGGCCACAACATTCAAACTCCAGGGACAGGGAAATACCCAGTGTACCTGAATGTAACTCACCTTGAGCTACTACTGAAAAAGGTATCTAAATGAATAAATAAAAAAGATTGAAAGAAAGTCTTGCCCATCCCTTCTTAAGGATACTTTGGCACCTGCTTAAAAGCCAGTGAAACCCATAAACTTTCTAAAATTCCCCCCCCCCCCAAAAATGAATAGCTCACGTTGAAACCAAAATTTGGGAGTATGCTTCAGAAATAATCTTCAATATCAGTTGAAATAATTTTTAAAATTTGTCATTTTTCAATGCACTTTAAAATTCAACATGGCCTTGAAAACCCTGGCATCAGAATCATTTTGTTGAACTTATTTTAATCATATCCTGCAATCAGAAAGGATGAGCCAAGGCTACGTGGAACATACAACAGGAAGCGTGGTATGTGGTGTGGGTTTGAAGGTTCAGTCCACCCAATTCACCATGTTATTAAGAGCTATTTACCAAGCTGACATAGCAAACTACTGTCCACCAGTTTCCTTGGAGTATCCGTAGGACAGAGAAGGTAAATTATAGGGTAAAGCTTATCTGCCTCTCACCCAGATGTTTACATTATGAAATTTGCTATGGCAGCAACCAAATCTGGCATTCAAAGGGCAACTAATATTAGAGATTTTTTTAAAACTCTAAACCTCTGTGTTTACTACAGCATGAAAACCAGTGTCTGTTGGCTCAACTTTTAAGCTACTTGTGCTGCTCTTTTTTCAATGGTACATCGTGAGGACAATTTTCAAAGCCACTTATGCATGGAAATTGGTGATTGGAAAACTGTTCTACCTTAATTGCTCTGCTCCTTGACTTTTTCTCTTTGTCTATATGGGTGTGGAAGAGGAAGAGCTTAGTAGATGGTATGGATGGGCTATATGGAGGGGCATAATCGAACAAAAACGTCCATCTCCATGGGCGTTTATCTCCGAGAACGGGTCCGTGAAGGGGCGGACTGAACCGTATTTTTGAAAAAAAATAGACGTCCATGTTTTATTCGACAATTTGTGAGCTGGGTGTTTTTGCTTTTCAGCGATAATGGAAAATGAAAGCGCCCGGCTCAAAAACGAATAAATCCAAGGCATTTGTTCGTGGGAGGGGCCAGGATTCGTAGTGCACTGGTCCCCCTCACATGCCAGGACACCAACCGGGCACCCTAGGGGGCACTTTTACAAAAACAAAAAAAAAGGTAAAAGAGCTCCCAGGTGCATAGCACCCTTCCCTTGTGTGTTGAGCCCCCCAAATCCCCCTCAAAACCCAATGCCCACAACACTACACCATTACTATAGCCCTAAGCGGAAGGGGGGCACCTCCATGTGGGTACAGTGGGTTTGGGGGGGGGGACTAAGCATTAAGCAGCACAATTGTAACAGGTGGGGGGGGGGCCTGGGTCCACCTGCCTGAAGTCCACTGCACCCCCTAACAACTGCTCCAGGGACCTGCATACTGCTGCCAGGGAGGTGGGTATGACATTTGAGGGTGAAAATAAAAAGTTGTGAAACATCATTTTTTGTGGTGGGAGGGGGTTAGTGACCACTGGGGGATCAGGGGAGGTCATCCCCGATTCCCTCTGGTGGTAATCTGGTCATTTAGGGCACTTTTTGGGGCCTTATTCGTGAAAAAACAGGGTCCAGGAAAAGTGCCCTAAATTCTAGCTACAAATGCATACTTTTTTTCCATTATCGACGAAAGGCGCCCATCTCTGTTCGGGTGATAACCATGCCCCAGTCCCGCCTTCACCACGCCTCCAACACGCCCCCGTCAACTTTGTACGCTTCCGCGATGGAGTGCAGTTGAAAACGTCCAAGTTTGGCTTTCGATTATACCGTGTTATTCATTTTTGTGAGATAAACGTCCATCTCCCGATTTAGGTCGGAACTTGGGCGTTTTTTCGTTCGATTATAAGCAGGATGGTATTTATCTGCCATCCGTTTCTCTGGTTTCCGCTTTCCTCTTTTTTCTCTTAACTGTCTTGCCAGAGTCTCCTTGTCCGTTTGGCACTTCTTTTCTCTCCATGTCCACCATCCATGTTCTCTCTATGTCTCTATCTATCCAACCCAACATCACCCCTGTGTTCTTGCTCCTATCTTCCTGCCATTCTGAGCAGCTCCTATGTCTGTGTCCCTACTCTTGCCCTTTCCAACTTAACTGTTATTATTACTATTATTATTTATTGCATTTGTATCCCACATTTTCCCACCTCTTTGCAGGCTCAATGGCTTACAGTACATCATGGATAATGGAAAAGAGAACAGAATGACAATTGGTGTTACAGAAGGATATTGGGTTGCATGGTAATGGAATACATGATAGTAATATAACAGAAGGCATTATTAACATTTCTGGATATATGTGGGCTATTCACATGTTTAGATCTTTGTGGTATATCTTGTCGAAGAGATGGGTCTTTAGTAGTTTACGGAAGTTGGTCATTTCATAGGTCGCTTTTAGGTTGCGTGTTCTGTGACTTTATGCCTCCCCCTCCCCCGACCATGTACCAGCATCCCTCCCTCTCTTTTCCTTCCCTCTGTATTCCCCCTAGGCCAGCATCCCTCTTTTTCCCTCCCTCTGCCCCCCTCCAGGTAACATACCATCCTGGCATCTCTTCCTCTCCCCTACCATCTTGGCATCTCTTCCTTTCTCCTCCCCTGACTCTCTCTTACTTTTCTTCCCCTACTTCCTCTGCGGCCCCCCTCCCCCTTGATCCTCCAACCTTAATTGTGGCCAGTAGCTCTGAAGAGACCTGACTTTCAGCTTACCGGCATTTTTCCTCTGCTGGGCCCAGCCCCTGGAAAAAATATCAGCGATGCGCAGAAGGAAGGCTCCATGCCAGCTGGAAGCCTAGTCTCTGCAACGCTACCTCCACAAACAAGGTTGAAGGACCAAGGGGGTAGGGGGTGTAGAAACTGATAGTTGCTGAGCCATGGGACTAGGGGAAGGAAACTGAAGAGAGCCACATCATTGCAGGAGCAAGGGGAGCCAATGCGTGAGATCGGGCCACTTCTGCATAGGAGCTGGAGAAGGGGCCCAGATGTGTGTGACTTTGCATGACTGCATACTTGTATGACTAAATTTTATTGCATGAGATTATATTTTTAACTGTATTGTATTGTTGATTTTATTATTTTTATGTTTGCATTCCACTTGGTACTTTCTGACTGATAAGTTAGAACATAAATATTGAAATGAAATTACAATTAGATTAAATAAATGATGTGCCTTTAGAAAACAGGCTTGTATGATGACCTGAGGTAGGACACACTTTTTCTCACATCTCGTAGGAAGGTAGAAATATGCCCATGGGCTCCATGCATGTATACTCATATATTATTTATTTTTTTTGCTACATTTGCATTATTTACATTGGCCATCTACACGGTCAATTTTTGCGGCGCATTCGCAAAACAGAAGATTACCGAAGGACTCTAGGACTAGATCCTCACAACAAGCCTTATTTTACAACATCAGAGACTAATCAAGACCCCTGAAGCAGGCCTTCTGGCCGAAACACGGCCGTGTCGGGTCATTTTTATGTTTTTCATGTTTTCTCAGTAAAGAACTTTTTATCCTCCTTGGACTTCCCTCACTGGTTTTTTTTTTTAATGCACGCACATTGCAACTAAGCCCCAACTCCACCCAAGGTATGGACCATTTTTTACCATGGCTGGAAGAAAAGGCTTTTTTTTAATGGGGCAATGAAACTAGCGCATGGCTCTTTACTGCCTGAGCCCTTACCGCCACCCATTGACCTTGCAGTAAGGACACTATTGACGTGGTAATCATGCAGCGTGCGCCAATGTGACCGCAGTGCCGATTACCACTGGGAACGACTCTGCGGTAGAAAATAGAAAAATATGTTCTACCACAGGAAACAGCGCGTGCCAACTTCGCAATTACTGGCGCCTGCGCTATTCACTCGTTAGCCCTCCCACTGCTTAGTGAAAGGGCCCCTCAGTTATGTAGGCCCTCAGCTCTGGAACTCACTTCCTCTCCACATCAAGAGGCAACCCTCTGCTGTCATCGTTAAGAAGTTACTCAAAATCCAGCTCTTTGGCTCTCTTGATGGTTGAGACTTTCTTAGCCTCTCCCTACGTTCCCCTTCTCCCTTCTCTCCACCTATTGCACTCTCTGTTGCCCTCTGTTTTCACCCTCCATTCTTCTTCATCTTCAACTATTATTTATTATTATTTATTTGTTGCATTTGTACCCCACATTTTCCCACCTATTTGAAGGCTCAATGTGGCTTACATAGTACAGCAAGGCATTTGCCTAGTCCAGTACAGGAACAAATACAATGTAATGTTGAGGTCGAGTAAGGTAGATAAATGCAGTGTAATGTCAAGGTCAGATAAGGTAGGTATGTTTCAGGCACAATAGGGTCAGAAAAAGGGGGGGTTATATAATGTTCGGTACGATCTTTGGTTTTGCTGTGTTGCTGAGTTGAGGCATTTAAGTTGGGTCGATAGGGTACGCCTTTTTGAACAGATAGGTTTTTAGTGATTTCCTGAAGTTTAGGTGGTTGTGGGTTGTTTTCACGGCTTTTGGTAGTCCGTTCCGTAGTTGTGTGCTTATGTAGGAGAAGTTGGATGCATGGGTTGCTTTGTATTTGAGACCTTTGCAATTTGGGTAGTGGAGTTCATGTGTGATCGTGATGATCCGGTTCTATTTCTGGTTGGTAGATCTATAAGGTCTGACATGTAACCTGGGACTATGCCGTAGGTGATCTTGTGGACCAGGGTGCAGATTTTGAAGGCGATACGTTCTTTGATTGGGAGCCGGTGCAGTTTTTCTCGGAGGGGAGTGTCCCTTTCGAATCGTGTTTTACCGAATATCAACCTGGCTGCTGTGTTTTGGGCTGTTTGGAGTTTCTTTATGAGTTGTTCTTTGCATCCTGCATAGATTCCATTGCAGTAATCTGTATGGTTAGTACCATTGATTGCATTAGGTTACAGAATGTTTCCCTCGGGAAGAAAGGTTTTACACGTTTATGTTGTAAACTGCATAGATACCTTGCAGACCCATTGCGGAATATCAATACACCTACAAGTATAATAAATAAATAAATAAATAATAACAATTAAATAAATATACACCTACACTTGACAGTGCCAGCAGAGTAGCCAAGAGCTATTCTGGAATGGCACGCCTAAATTTACATAGCATGTAAATGCAAGGGGGTGTACACATGGATGTAACCTGGGCGGACTATACGTTACGCATATCCCTGCAACATGTGGAGGGGCATAATCGAAAGGGACGTCCTCGTTTGATTTGGACGTCTTTGCAGAAGTCCCAATCCAGGGGCGGGAAACCAGTATTTTCTAAACAAGATGGACATCCATCTTTTGTTTCAATAATAGGGTCAGGGACGTCCAAATCCTTAAATTTGGTCATCCCTAGACTTGGTCGTTTCTGATTTTCAGTGATAATAAACCAAGGATGACCATCTCAAAAGTGACCAAATGCAAGTCATTTTGTCGTGGGAGGAGCCAGCATTTCCAGTGCACTGGTCCCCTGACATGCCACGACACCAGCCGGGCACCCTAGGAGGCACTGCAGTGGATTTATAAATTGCTCCCAGGTATATAGCTCCCTTACCTTGTGTGCTGAGCCCCCAACCCCCCCGCCCCAAAACCCACTACCCACAACTGTACACCACTACCATAGCCCTTAAGGGTGAAGGGGGGCACCTAGATGTGGGTACAGTGGGTTTGTGGTGGGTTTTGGAGGGCTCGTTGTTTCCTCCACAAACATAACAGGTGGGGGAGGATGGGGCTGGGTTCGCCTGCCTGAAGTGCACTGCACCCACTAAAACTGCTCCAGGGACCTGCATACTGCTGTGATGGACCTGAGTATGACATGTGAGGCTGGCATAGAGGCTGGCAAAAAATATTTTGAAAGATGTTTTTTGAGGGTGGGAGGGGGTTGGTGACCACTGGGGGAGTAAGGGGAAGTCATCCCCGATTCTCTCCGGTGGTCATCTGGTCAGTTCGGGCACCTTTTTGTGACTTGGTCGTAAGAAAAACACAACCAGGTAAAGTCATCCAAGTGTTCGTCAGGGACATCCTTGTTTCTTTTGATTATGAGTCGGGACATCCTGGTGTTAGGCACGCCCAAGTCCCCTTCGCTTCAACTCCGACATGCCCCTTTGAACTTTGACCATGCCTGAAACGGAAAGCTGTTGGGGACGTCTAAAATCGGCTTTTGATTATACCGATTTGGACGACCCTGTGAGAAGGACGTCCATCTTCCGATTTGTGTCGAAAGATGGGCATCCTTCTGTGTCGAAAGATGGGCGTCCTTCTCTTTCGAAAATATGCCCGATAGGCGCCTGCAGGTTCACTGGGTCTATGGCTGCAGTGAGTTAATGTTAGGCACTTTGATATCACATTACACTAATATTCAAGTTTTAATAATGTTTGAAATACCGACCATCAAATATTTATTTCTAGGCGGTTTACAATATTCTAATAAAGGAAATGTATGAATATACAATAAGTTCAACAAGGAAGAAAGAAACTGTAGCAAACATTAAAACAGTAGCTGTAGGAACTGAGGTATCCACCATCGAACGCAAGGCAATAGGCTATGAAAAATAAATACCCTGAAATAATGTATTCTATAAGGGAACCTGGGCTCTCTAGTGTCCTTATTGAATAGAGCTCCTATTGTGTAGCCTTGGGGTCATCTAACTGGAGGTCTCTCCAGTTACAGAATATCTCTCATAGTGGTTTAGTGTAACTAAACTCTGGAATTCGTTGCAGAGAATGTGGCAAAGGCGGTTAGCTTAGCAGGGTTTAAAAAGGGTCTGCACGGCTTCCTAAAGGAAAAGTCCATAGACCATTATTAAATTGGACTTGTGGAAAATCCACTGTTATTTCTGGGATAAGCAGCATAAAATGTATTGAACTTTTTCAGGACCTTGCCAGGTACCTGTGACCTGGATCGGCCACTGTTGGAAACAGGATGCTAGGCTTGATGGACCTTTGGTCTGTCCCAGTGTGGCAATACTTATGTACTTTTGAGGATTTTCAGCCTGCCACTATCTGTGCAGTGGCTGAAAATACACAGACCATTAACTTATACATGAACCAAGCGCTGGTCATACTGAAAATTGGCCCATGCCTCCATAATGTCAATGTAGAAAATACATAGGGCCTTAATTATTAAAGCATGGTAAGATTTTGTAGTTACTGTGGGCCAAACTTAAGATACAGTATCTGCAAAGCCTGTGCGTTAACTGCTGGGATTCTCTCAATATTTGCCATTCAGTTAACACAGAGGATAGTTCTTGACTGCATTAACCAAATGGCTGAATGGCAGATATCAGGATGCAGCTGCTGCTGTAACTTCCCTTGTGTTACCTGTAAAGCATTCTCTATCCCATTCACATCATCTGCACTAACTGTTAGCAAAGACCCCCTCTCTCCCCAGGGCTATACTGAGCTACAGTTGTACAACTGCACAACTGCCTCCCCTGCCCTCCCCAACACCAGTGAGAGGACACAATGGACTGGGACAATTTTTGCAGCGCTCCATGTTTGCGCCCTGTCTGGCCGCACTGCTCTTACAGCCTGGGAACAGCACTGCGAACCATTAGCAAGTGTTAATTGCCATATTAACAGATAACACAGTTTGATAAATGGTCCCCCCCACATCACATCCTTGTTCAGAAATGAAGATGAATAGTGGAACTTTGCCTATGTTTGTCGGTGAGTAGGAGGACTTGCAGAATTCTCCAAAGCCTCACCCTATGCTTGGAATAAACTCCCTGAGCCCATACGCCAGGCCCCCTCCCCCCCCCCTG